>NC_141340.1:25200857-25208357 GCF_037954235.1 Aulostomus chinensis | reverse complement strand
CGCAAACAGTTACTCATAATAAACTCTCTGAACCTGACACTGATCACAGCGAGGGGTGGGAGGAGAGCAGGGACCCTCTGTCAGCTATGAACTCTCCGAAAGAGGAAAATGTGCCTGTAAATGATCCAAGCTGCAATACTGGTAAGGAGTCCTTCAGCTGCCCTGAATGTGGGAAAACATTTTGCCGCAGGGACCATCTGATGAGTCACATGAGAACCCACACAGGAGAGAAACCATTCAGTTGCTCAGTTTGTCAGAAACATTTCAGCTGCAGTGGAAACATCTTGGCCCACATGAGGATCCACACAGGAGAGAAACCATTTGAATGCTCATTTTGTGGCAAAAGCTTTAGCCAGAAAGGAACTCTGCAGCTGCACATGAGGATTCACACAGGCGAGAAACCATTTAGTTGCCCATTTTGTGATAAAAGATTTGCACATAAAAGACGCATGACGCTGCACATGTCAGTCCACACTGAGGCGAAACGGTTCAGGTGCAGTGTTTGTGATAAAACATTCACTTGGTACACTCAGCTCAAAACCCACAAGTGTGTAGGGGGAACTTCCCAGGCCCATCAAAGCCAGACACAGAAAATGGTTCTGGTCAAGGAGTCATTTCACTGCACTGAGTGTGGTAAAACATTCAGTCTTAAAGGCAATTTGAAGACACACATGCGCATTCACACAGGAGAGAAACCATTTGGTTGTTCAGTCTGTGGTAAAAGCTTTAAACAAAATGTTCATCTTACAGAGCACATGACAATTCACACAGGAGAGAAACTGTACAAATGTAGCGTTTGTGGCAAAGGATTCAATAAAAAGCTGCTTGTCAGGAACCACACGTGTTTCAACTCATGAGCGCATCTTCCAGCTGCAGCCTTCATTCATAGATTTGGATTTACAAAGATGGAGAGAAGTGGGACTGAAATATCCGGCTTCCTGTTCACGTCCTTTTTCAGGTTCAAATCTGTCCCATTCAAGCTTCATTCATGGCTAGTTGAGCATCGAAGATGAACCTGACGGGTGTGAGGTCACAATCCTGAAGCCCGTGACATCACATCACAGGTTCTCATCAGCTCCGACTATCGTGACGCCACAGTGACTTTGGTCGGTCAGCTTTAGCATTAGCATCTTAGCATGATGTCCTGAATGTAGCCTCCAGTGCAGAGTATTTGTTGTAAAGTTCATCAACATCTGGCGGAGAGCCTGGTCCCTGCTGGTCATGTGACTAAAGGAGGATTTCTTGCTGAATCACAAGGAAATGAGGCCAGCTTTTGTAGTCGTCTCTAGGAATGGATCTTACTGCTTTGTCAACAGTTGGGTTTAATAAAAATACGAATGAGACTTCTCTTGTACAGGTTTTTGAGTTTCACAAGTATTTGTGTTTGCTCCGCATCACCACTTACCATCACTCAACTAGCAAACTTCACAACGTTTTAGTCTCCCTGTTGACATAGTGAAGAAAGTTGTATTTTTTTAATATTCAGAAATATTTAGTCTTGCTCTGAACAGCTGGAATCTTGGGTGAAGCTGAGGACGAGCAGGGAAGCTCCCAGAGAGACCACACGTGAGCAAAGAAAGGGTTGTAGTGAAAAGCCCACGAAACCAAAACTGTGAGGGACAGCGCTTCCTGGAGCAGGTGAGTTTGTGTGTCTGCTAGCAGCGACTCTCTGGGTCTCCCTGACTCTCGTCTGAGTAACTCAAAACGTCCATCATGGACCAGCGCTGCCTCCAGTGGGGCGACTGGAATCAGAACTCTGGTCTTAACACAATTCTTCACCAGCATTTCAGCCCAGCTTAGCATAGCAGAGAGACTGGAGACGGGGCAACAGCGAGCATGGCTCTGTGAGGGGAGGGTTGGTGCCTTAGAAGATGCTAACATCAAGAACAGCACCTCCACCAACAACACTGACACAGACACCAACACCTCCATCACCACCACCCACAACAATGACACAGACACCAACACCTCCACCACCAACAACACTGACACAGGCACCAACACCTCCACCTCCACCAACACTGACACAGACACCAACACCTCCACCAACACTGACACAGACACCAACACCTCCACCTCCACCCACAACACTGACACAGACACCAACACCTCCATCACCACCACCCACAACAATGACACAGACACCAACACCTCCACCACCAACAACACTGACACAGACACCAACACCTCCATCTCCACCCACAACACTGACACAGCCACCGACAACAACACTGACACAGACACCAACAACAACACTGACACAGACACCAACACCTCCACCAACAACAACACTGTCACAGACACCATTACCTCCACCAACAACAACACTGACACAGACACCAACACCTCCACCCACAACACTGACACAGACACCAACAGCTCCACCAACAACAACACTGACACAGACACCAACACCTCCACCACCAACAACACTGTCACAGACACCAACACCTCCACCACCACCACCCACAACAGCACCAACAATACTGACACAGACACCAACACCTCCACCACTAACAACACTGACACAGACACCAACACCTCCATCTCCACCCACAACACTGACACAGCCACCGACAACAACACTGACACAGACACCAACAACAACACTGACACAGACACCAACACCTCCACCTCCACCCACAACACTGACACAGACACCAACACCTCCACCCACAACACTGACACAGACACCAACACCTCCACCAACACCAACACTGTCACAGACACCAACACCTCCACCAACAACAACACTGACACAGACACCAACACCTCCACCACCACCAACACTGATACAGACACCAACACCTCCACCACCACCACCCACAACAGCACCAACAACACTGACACAGACACCAACACCTCCATCTCCACCCACAACACTGACACAGCCACCGACAACAACACTGACACAGACACCAACAACAACACTGACACAGACACCAACACCTCCACCTCCACCCACAACACTGACACAGACACCAACACCTCCACCCACAACACTGACACAGACACCAACACCTCCACCAACACCAACACTGTCACAGACACCAACACCTCCACCAACAACAACACTGACACAGACACCAACACCTCCACCACCACCAACACTGATACAGACACCAACACCTCCACCACCACCACCCACAACAGCATCAACAATACTGACACAGATGCCAACACCACCACCAACACTGATACAGACACCAACACCTCCACCACCACCACCCACAACAGCACCAACAATACTGACACAGACACCAACACCTCCACCACCACCAACACTGATACAGACACCAACACCTCCACCACCACCACCCACAACAGCACCAAAAATACTGACACAGATGCCAACACCTCCACCCACAACACTGACACAGACACCAACACCTCCACCCACAACACTGACACAGACACCAACACCTCCACCACCACCAACACTGATACAGACACCAACACCTCCACCACCACTACCCACAACAGCATCAACAATACTGACACAGATGCCAACACCACCACCACCACCACCACCTCCGCATTCTTGTCTGTGGGCATCATATGAATCTGGCTGGTCAATGGAGGATGAACTCAATATCCCACAACCTCATTTATCATGTCTGAACGACAAGGAGGAACTTGTGTGTGTGTGTGTGTATGTGTGTGTGTGTGTGTGTGTTCCTCTTCATGATCATCATCACCTTCATCCCTCAATGAGGAGACGACTGATGGTCGCGGCAGGTCGCCAGTGTGTAACAACCCAACTAAAAATGCATAATTTGACTTATCTTATGTGACTCAGTATGTGTCCGTGTTCACACATGTTCCGTGTTCACACATGTTCTGTGTTCACACATGTTCCATGTTCACACATGTTCTGTGTTCACACATGTTCTATGTTCTATCTTAATCCCCTTGTGGATTTTGTTTTGTTCTCTATGCTCACACTAAGGATGGATGCCCAGTGTTGCATCGAGCTGTCCCTGCCACCACCCCCATACCCTTGACCAGCCTGTCAAAACGACCATCGTCCGTTGCACTCTACCCTCTACAGTTGCATGCCGACACAGTAGATCCATGGAGGACGCCACTGCTCACATGCTCTGTCCTATCAGACCTGGACAAGAGCAGGGGACGTGCTGAGACTGTTATTTGTTGGTTAGGGTTCAGTCTTTAATACTAACCTTCCCTCCACCCTCATCACAAGCTCAGGATCCTGGGGCTGAACCACACCCTCTAGCAGGTGGATCCTGGACTCTTTGACAGAGAGACCTCAGGTGGTGAAAGCAGGAGACACCTCATCCCCCGTCACCCTCAGCACAATGGCCCCCCAGGGTTGTGATCTGTCCCCTCTTCTGTACTCCCTGTGCACGCATGATTGTGCAGCCACCGCAGACTCCACCCACATCATTAAGTTAGCTGACGACACCGTAGTGGAGGCCTAATCCACAACAACGATGATGAAACGCTTACCTGGAGGACTTGGGGGACATCTATATCACCAGACCACCAAAATCCTGAGAGACCCAGGAAGCAGGTACTGGCGGCGAGACACAGGCAGACTTCCTTCCCCCGAGCCTCTGACTTCTAAATGGCAATGATCAATCAATCAATCAATCAATCAGAAGCATTTATTGTCATTGCATTGCATAAAACGAAACTGCAAAGGACAGTGCAACAGTTATTAAATATATAAACCAGATTCTTGGCATAAAAAGAGATGAATGGAAATAAGAAAAAGAGAGGAGACGGTCCATAAATGTAGATTTACACTCCACTGCAGTGAAACATCAAGACTAAGCACTCTTTGAAAGGAAGCACAAGTATTGATGTCTTATGTGTGAGTCCAGCACTTCCCCTGCCTGGCCAACATCGCACTCAATGGGACAAATAAAATCCTATCCCACAAGAATAAGTGGGAGTCACGTGATAAATATGACTGCCAGTCATTACACACTCAGTGTGACATCATTTCCTGCCATGTTTGTGATTAAAAGCTTTTATCTTATCTTCCATCTCGGGAATGAAGTTATAGCTTTGGTGAAGAATCAAAAAGGTGCAGAACGTCGTCGTGTGACGCGTTAGACGCGCGTCTGTGACATGCGTCGCGACTTCATGACGTTGTTTAGTGCGCATGCCGTCACACTGGGCGCCGCCTCTCTCCTTTTTTTGTTGTTATTATGAACAAATATACAGAACAAAGATGTTCAGCCAGGGGGACAACAACGTAGAAACGTAAAGAGATGCGAAGGAATCCATAACTTCAGGCAAACAATCAGAACAAGAGCGAGAGACAGAAACAAACAAACATCAACCACATTAAAACTTTTCCCAGTTCGTTTCACTCCTCTCCTCTCGGGCTCTCCTCCTCTCAGGAGTACGAGGAGGTGGGAGGAACTGTCCAACCCGCCCCGTGCAGCACCGCGGAGGGACACAGGAAGTCCCCCTTTTATGGTATGCTGGCTTCTACATCCACTTCCGGTAGACGGCGAGCCGACGGCGCAGATCGGGAATCGGAAGGCAAGAAGATCTTTCTTCTTACTCCGTCTTTTCTCACTTGAGTGTTCGGACGTCCTGACCCAGTGCCGTACATCCGGGTACCGAGCGGGTCAGCTGCACTCGTTTCTAGGTTCCCATCTGACGTCACTGGCTGTTTTTAACCAGACGCTGCTGAAAAATGTCGAAGTCCCTCAAGAAGATCGTGGAGGAGAGTCGAGACAAGAACCTGCCCGAAGTGGAGATGTGCGACAGAGGCGTCTCCAACATGCTGGACGTCCCGGGACTGTGTGAGTAGCCGCCGCGGACCAGCGGAGCTCCCGGTACCGCCACATCCGGCACCCGGACGGTGGACGCGCTGCTTGATAGAAACTTCTTACATGAAGTAACTTGTGTACTTTGTCCTGATCTACTGGCTCGGGTCTAAACCATCTAGCAGTTCAGATGAGAGTCAGGAATCATTAATCTGCTGTACACGCGTCAAACATGAGTGACGTCACGCTCTTGCTATGCTGTCATGACTGTGAAGGTCGTGGAAAAATAGCGGGACACATCTAGATGAACCAGGCTTGATGTTTTATTCTCAAATTCTCTTATGAGAGCAAGAACTATATGAGAGCTCCTCTATGATGGGCGTGGCTCCCAGAATAAATACTGTTAGCCCCACCCACCATGGAGTCTCCGCCCACCGGAGTGACTGGCAAGCCTGAGTCACGATGTACTTGACGTTAATTTAGTGAATCCAGGAAGAACAGAGACCACATAGGCGGTCTAGACCAGACTAACAGAGCACAGAGACCACCTAGACCAGACTAACAGAGTACAGAGACCACCTCTCTGAACCAGGGCTATCAATTCTTCTTTGCTGCTCTAAATGGTAGCTCCAGTCTACACTACCGTTTCAGAGCAGGGAAGAAGAAGAGACTGACCTGAGGGGCAGAGTTAGCAAATGTAGGCCATGTGACATTCCAGTAGAGGCGTGTGTGTCCAGAGGATGGCTGTGGGGAAACAAACACCTGTCACGGCCCAGTGCCGTTTCGCACACGCGTCGCCCCGTGATTATGCGCGTTCCTGAGTCAACACAACGCTCTTTGTCTTTTCAGTCACTTTGTCCAACATCTCCCAGCTGGTCCTCAGCCACAACAAGCTCACAGGTAAGAGAGCACCGAGGCACTGAACCTGACTCTGCTCCTCTTTGGGGTAGAATCAGTCAGAGGGTCCAAGACCCAGCACTGAGTGACTATGTAGCACTAACTGGGTTGTGTGATGTTGTATTGTAAAAAAGGGTGGGGGGGCGACACTTCTTCTGCCACTAGATGGCAGTACCTGCGACCAAATCACAACTGAAGCACTTTGGCGCTACTTTGGGTTTTTCCTTCATTAAGTCTGAATTCTTGCTTGTGTTGTACGTCGCTTTGGACAAAAGCGTCTGCTAAATGAAATTGTAGGATTGTAGAAGATCCCTCATCCTGCTCTGTTAGCAGAGGTCAAAGGTCACACAAGGGTCACCACCATAGCTCATCTACACATGGACCTCTTGTCCGATTCCTGCGGTGCCTGAGCCATTGTAGCGACACTTCATTTGTGATGGAAGTCCAACTGCCAGATAAAGTCTCAGTCTCTCTTTCCACCACCAGGATCTCCTTGTCCTCTGTGTGAAACTTTGGCTGCATGTGGCGTTGCACCTCCTTCTCTCTCTCAGATTCATGTTCCTGCTGTTTTGACTGAGGTTCATGTCAGCGAGGTTCTGGCCCGCTTTGACCCCCAGGGCCTTTTTGCCTAGCTGGCCTGTTTCTATCTGTTGAGCCCAGGAGAACACTGGAGTGACAGGCTGTAGTGCCACTCTGCCCCACAAGAGGTCACTGCTGGCTCACTAATGCAATCACAAAGTTCATGCTGGGTGGAAACTGAACAAATAAAGCTTATGAAGGTTTACAGTCCGAAAAGTTGTCAGAAAATGTGGTGAATCACGTTTCCGGCTTCAGGGTTCATAGAGCAATGTAGAAG
>NC_141340.1:25170857-25185857 GCF_037954235.1 Aulostomus chinensis | reverse complement strand
TCAAAATGCAGTAATTAAACACATCACTTAAATTAAAATTTATTTCATAATCTTTTCAGGGGTAAAATATTTGTTTTTTAATCTGTGCGTGTTCAAGTGTAGAAACAGGAAATGCTCCTCTCTATGTGCGACAGCTGTTTGTGATGGAGTGTAACAGCCTGACCAGCCGTCACCTGCAGAGAAGCACTGTTGAGACAGCTGGCTCCTGCCCTGCTCCCTCAAGTTAAACGAAATCATCATTTAAGTTTGGATGTAATTTCCATTGCTATTATTTATTCTTCTATTCATTTGTTCTCTGCTGATTTACTGGACACCAACATCAAGAAATGTGGTTGAAGGAAATGTTCTCTTGTTCTGAAAAATGACCTGAATTTGAATTGAAAGCAAGAAAACAGAGATCAATTGTATGTTTTCATTATAGTGTGTGTGTGTGTGTGTGTGTGTGTGTGTGTGTGTGTGTGTGTGTGTGTGTGTGTGCGCGCGCGTGCCTGTGTGCGTGTGCGCGCGCACGTGCAGGATGAACCGTCTGAGCACCCTTCCCCGAGGATTTGGATCATTGCCAGCTCTGGAAGTGTTGGACCTCACCTACAACAACCTGAACCAGAACTCTCTGCCAGGAAACTTCTTCTACCTCAGTGAGGACACACACACACACACACACACACACACACACACACACTCAGGTGACATCTGCGTGTATTTCACATCAGAACACATTGGCCTGGTTTGTCTTAGACATTTCTCAGGTGGTCACACTGAGGTGAAACCAGCAACATTCCGTAGCTTCCCTGCGTGAAGTTGGTGGAGTTCCAGCTTCTTCCACCACCAGGGGTCACACTTGCCTCAGCAGCCACTCCTGAGAGGAGCACAAAGGGGCTGAGAGAGAGTGATGAACCGTCACCAAACTAAGTATGAAGAAGAAGTCAACTCGCGTCTTTCCTCAGCTTCAAATCCCAAATGTTGCCACGCTGGTGCACTCTTCATGTCCTGTAGCACCTTCAAGCCTGCACTGCCAGGGTGAGAGGTCACGAGGACGAGCGTCAACTCTTGGCATTTAGTCTCACCAACTCCGTGACGCAGAGCTCAATGTCGCATCTCATCAGAAATAAAAACTATTTAGTCAACACCCTGGTAGGGCAGCGTGCCAGTCACACGCCTCGACGACACATCGATGTTTTCTGCTTCCTCACGTATGCAGGAGGACTTCATGACGTGGGGATTAATAGGAGTGGTAAATGTTATGAAGCACAAGATTCACGATACTGAAATGAATCAGCATGGTTGTGTCATTATCCATGTTCTAACAGAAAACCAAGTGAAATACTCATGGTGTGATGTGTTCTTAAAGATGTCCTCTTAAATCTCTACACCACCAAGTGCGTGCTGGGATATCGCAGCAGTGCCACAGCACTTAATGTACCGCGGTACTTTGATTTATACCCAGACTGCACCTCCTTAACCAAACTATAGTACAATTAGCTTGTGTCTGGCTAGCGTAGCCGGTGTGCAGGCGGGACGCCAGATGAGGGATCCAATGTATGACATCATCCATTAGTAACCCTGGCATGTCTCAGGTGAGTAGTGTGAGTTGTTCTCGAACGTACCTTAAATCACGGAGGAGATCAGAGGTGGTCCGGCGTTGCTCAGCCCCTCCTCCAGAGCTGCCTGGAGTTCACCTGTTCCAGCACCAGCAATGAGCCTTCATCAACCCCTGTGGTCGTGTTCCACCAGTACCACGGCCTGGTTACCTCCACCTGGTGCTTCTCAAACATCTGAAAGTTAGAGAGAGAAAAGACATCTCCAAGCACTGCTTCAACAAATATGGCTGTTTTGGAGTATTTCCCCCCAAAGAGCAGCCAGCGAGTCTTTTCAGCGTGTGAGTCAAAGCGGTGGTGCTGTCTGTGTTGGAGTAAGTCCTCATTAAACAGCTCTGCATGGATTGATCGTGTCCAGTTTGGGAGGCAGGATTATTAATTAGCTCTGACTGTTGTTATTGATCGGATCGCCACCGTTTCACACACACTCACACTAACACACATGCTGATTTTGCAGCCACGCTTCGGGCTCTCTACCTGAGCGACAACGACTTCGAGATCCTGCCTGTTGACATCGGGAAGCTGACCAAGCTGCAGATAGTAAGTTAACACATGACACGACAAGCCCAGTGACCTGGTCAGTCGTTGGGTGGCGTGGAGGCTGAGGGAGGAGCTTGTTGTTTTCCCTGGTGGTGTCTTCTGGTGGTACTTTCACACAGATACTTCATTTACTCTGGTTCAACTCAGGTGATGCATGTTTCCTACTTGGAAGAGTTTGTTTTCATTAAAAAAAAAGCACACCATTGAACAATCCTCAACAAGCACAAATGAAGAGGAAAGAGCGAGAGAGAGTTGGTCGGTTGATTGGCCAGATGTGCCAGGGGCGGAGCCAGAAAGTAAATACAGGAAGTAGGTACTGTGACAAGACAAGTTATAGAGTATTCATCTGCATCCTTCTACCAGGCACATTATAAAAATAGTTACTTTGTGCTACGGAACCGTTTAATTTCCCGGTCTGAGAGGGAATGTCATGAACACTGTGTTGTCACAGAGCAACAGAAAACTGCAGTAACGAGCCTGAACCAATATGTACTCCACTCCAAGATCTTTTAACGCGTAACAGGGCAACTGATCGTGTGTGTAAACTGTGAAACTTCATGTGTGAAAACAGAGCATACATGAAGTTTTCTGCCTGTTAACAGCACGTGTGAGGAAGTAAAGTCTCACTGTGATTCTGAATGTGTCACAACAACAAACTCAACCGCTGAAGTTTTCGTTACTAAAACCAGCACGGCGTCACGAGACTCAATGAAACATGATAAACGAAAAACAGCTTTTAGAACTAAAACATAATAATTGTTTATTAAGACAAAGGTTAAGATCGTGTGTTTTTCTCCTTCCCAGTTGAGTCTGAGGGACAATGATCTGGTTTCACTGCCTAAAGAGATCGGAGAGTTGGCTCAGCTCAAAGAGCTCCACATCCAGGGCAACCGGCTGACTGTGCTGCCCCCTGAGCTGGGTACACACACACAAACACACTCACACACACACACACACACACACAAACACACACACACACACACGTGTAATGTGTGTGTAATGCACACATAACACACATGTATCACACTCAAAGACAAGGCAGCTAGTCTAACTACACACTCCTGTAACACGTAGTGTTTTTTGTTATAATAAGGAATCATTATCTATTGCTTGTGACAGCCAACTAAGTGAATGTCCTCTTCTTGTGAACAGCTGATGTTTTTTTGTTTGATCTGGAACTTTCAGTAGCAGTGATGTCGAGGACCAATAGGAGCTCAGTGTTTCCCCACCGTGTTTCCTTTGATCTCCACATGGTAGTTTTATGTCAGAGGTCTCTGTCTTGCTCCCTCCGACACACTCCAGGATGTCAGCATGACTGCCAGAAGGTCTTTTGTGGGTCCATTCAGTTTTTGAAATCAGATTACACGCTCCCCCACTCCTCTGGTCCTGGTACCAGGAGCAGAACCTCAACATTAGCTGCAGACATGTTTTGCAGTATTTGTGTATTTATGACACAACTGTCATTATTGACCCCCCCGCCCCCCCGACCACGAGGATTGACTGAGTACAAATTGATACCTACACTGGTCGAAGAAGAATAATAAACACAAAGGCTATCAATAACTTATAGAGATGTATTGATAAATGAAGCTTCAGAAACACTCTGCCCCTGCAGCTCGTCCCTGTGCAGACGTTTATATTAACCCTATGCTACACTACATTAATCACGTGTGTGTGTGTGTGTGTGTGTGTGTGTGTGTGTGTCTGTGTGTGTGTCTGTGTGTGTGTCTGTGTGTAGGTAATTTGGATCTGACTGGTCCTAAGCAGGTGTTCAAAGCGGAGAATAATCCCTGGGTCACGCCCATTGCAGACCAGTTCCAACTGGGTGTCTCCCATGTTTTCGAATACGTTCGCTCAGAGACTTACAAGTAGTAAGTACATCTCTCACTCTGTCTCACACTCTTGCTGTCTTACACACACACACGCACACACACTGTGATATAAACTGAAGGAGTGCTGCTTGCTTCCTCTGCGGATCATGTTGAGATGTTGTGAGGGTGTTTGTGACGATGGCTGTCTGACTCCGCCCTTCCGGGAGTCGGCGCTGAGGGGGGTCATGACCTGCACCTCGCCGGCATCTGCCCTCAAACTGCAGCTCCAGAGTCTGTTTGGTGTTCATCCGCTGGACTCTAACAACTCCCCGGAGCTCAGCCGCGTGTGTCCGGCATCTACCCACCAGACGACTCGCTCTGATGTGCAGCGTCTGACATGACGTTTCACGCGTGTGCTAGGAGGTGTTCGCCATGGCCTCGGAAGTGAGAGCGTGAGACGTCTTGGGGGGGGGGGGGGCCTTCAGGTTTGACTGGGAGGCAGGAGGCTGCTATGAATTCCGTGTTCAAGGCAGGAGGACAGGCTGTAAATCCTCTGTGCGAAGGCTTCGGGAGCTCCGCTGAGGCGGCTCTGGAACTGATCCTCCCTATGTGAGTGTGTGTGTGTGTGTGTGTGTGTGTGTGTGATCACACACACACACACACACACACACACACGTCTCAGCCTCCCTGTATGGGTTCTGAATACTTGTGCAAAAACAACAAACAGCTACACAACTGCTGCTAAAATCAGTTTAGACAAAGCAATATTTTCAGTGCATCAATCACAATCACGCATACTGCCAAGTACTTCTATTTTTTTGGCAAAAGTATCTTTATTGATTTTTTCTAAAAAAAAAGTTGGAAAACAAAACACGGGAACAAGCGCACGCAGACCAGCTCATGATGGCGAGAAGAAACAGAGTAGGACTGAATAAGACACTGTTGGCTTCTCCCTCCATCCAGCCAGCAAAGAGACGCCGCATCAACAAAATGGAGTAAAACGAGTGGAAAAGAAAACAGCAACCAAGTACAGGGTAGTCATGTTTCACATAATACTTGTAGTACTGAAGATGATATCATGGGTTGGTTTATACTACATGAGGGTATCCTGAAAGGTGTCGTACATGAGTAGCAGCAGATGCCTGAAGACTGACAATGTGTAAGAGTAGAATATTCGCTCTCGCAGTAAAAATCAAAGTACCGAGTACTTTTTAATACCAAAGAGTTAAATGTGCTGGAATCCTTGTTAAGTTGACAGGAGCATGTAGCATTGCTCTGAAGCAATGTGCCAGTCAGTTTGATCCTCCTGACAGCACACACAAACACACACACACACACACACACACACACACACACACACACACACACACACACACACTACTGGTCTCTGAGAGATACCGTATAAACAGACTGGCAGAGTGAGAAAGAGAGAACGATTAGAGAGCATCTGAATATGTGAAACACACACACACACACACACACACACACACACTAGCGGCCTGTCAGTAGACAGGTGTTACAGCTTCATTCTCTGCATCTTCACAGCTTCGTTCACACCTGACTAAATGTCCTTCACCTCAGAACTGTGTCAACACACACACACACACACACACACACACACATCTGTCTACATTGCTACTTCATTAAGTGAACAGAATCTCTAGTGGTGATGAAATTGTGCTTCTCCCTTTTTTCTTGAAAAACCGAATGGATCTGCTGGGCTCATAACAAGCTGCTGCTTGTGTTCCGTGGTGGTTCTGGTGAACCCAGCCAAATGATCTCACTTATTGATGGGTTTTGCAGTTTGCTGACAAAAGCCTTAAATCTGGTGTGCACAAATCTGCACTGGAGTACTACATGTGAACCAGGAGGACCTGGGAACAGATCTCAGATCAGATCCCCAGCAGGCTCAAGCTTCAGCCATGACAGCTATGAGTATCGAGCCGCTACAGGAGCACCTGCTGCTGTAACAAGACAAGTACCTGATCAGAAGTATACGTCCAATTGTGTGTTTGAATGTCAACAAACACAGTTAGTGATTAACTTCATAGTGTTTGGGAAGTGTTTGATGTTCGAAGTGACATCAAGTCAGAGAATTCTGAGTTCGGCATTGTTTAATTTTGCTCATCTTTGGGCTCGTTTGTCCCGAGCAGGAACGTCAGGGCTTATCAGGACCCGAACCCTCCTGAAACTCCTCCAGGCTGGAGGAGACTCATGTGGTATTTCCACCATGAGCGGAAATTCTGGTAATTCTGTTTAGGTTTGGAGGGAGACCTGACCACTGATCCAGTTCTTCTGAACCTGCTCTACGGCTGAATTATCTGGTCGGTCCCTGCAGCAGGAGCTGCTGCTGCGTTCTCTGATAAATCTGCAGTCAGAAACTGAGAAAGTGTTAAGTGTTTACAGCCTCAATGAAAGAAGTGAAAATGCTTATAATCGGCCAACTTTATTTCCCCCCGCGGTCTCATCAGGAAGCTAGCCGGCTGTAACCGAGCTCCGCTAAAGTTGAGAGTGCTGCTGCCTTGTTACCAATACGGCTGAAAATAGTGGAGTTTTACAGTTAGAATCTCAGCAACTTCAAGAAACTCCAGCAGTTAACAAAGGGGAGCGTTCTAGAACCTTCCAGCACCGTTCTGCCATTCACATCATCCTGACGGAAAGATGCTAACGTGTTGCGTTGCTGGGAGCCGTTTCTGCTCGTCTGGCCCCAGTAGTTCTGCTCTCTCGTATCTGCACACTGAAACCTCACAGACGGCTGCAGAGGACCCCTCAGTGAGTACTGGGTGTAGTACGACTGCTTTACTCTGGTGTACTGCTCCCTTTGAGAGATGGTGTAAAAAAAATGGTCTGCTTCCCAGACGGTATGTAGCACTACGTAGTACTATGGTATTAGTACTGATTGATTTAACATCAGCTCTTTACTTTCGCTGCCACTAATTAACGTATCCTTCCACCTGTGTGTAAGCAGGTACAGGTAATACATCTGGGCACGCAGGACAGGTGTAGAGCTGGACCACAGCATGATATTACTCTCTGGTATCCGTCTTCCGCCCCACAAGCCCAGTCCCTCAGCTGGTCTTGTGTATAACCACCCACCTGGTATACATCCACCCACCTGGTATATAACCTGGGTGGTTATATACCAGGTGGGTGGTTATATACCAGGTGGGTGGTTATATACCATAAATACCAGGTGGGTGGATGTATACCAGGTGGGTGGTTATATACCAGGTGGGTGGATGTATACCAGGTGGGTGGTTATATACCAGGTGGGTGGATGTATACCAGGTGGGTGGTTATATACCAGGTGGGTGGATGTATACCAGGTGGGTGGTTATATACCATATATACCAGGTGGGTGGATGTATACCAGGTGGGTGGTTATATACCATATATACCAGGTGGGTGGTTATATACCAGGTGGGTGGTTATATACCAGGTGGGTGGTTATATACCATATATACCAGGTGGGTGGTTATATACCATATATACCAGGTGGGTGGATGTATACCAGGTGGGTGGTTATATACCATATATACCAGGTGGGTGGTTATATACCATATATACCAGGTGGGTGGTTATATACCAGGTGGGTGGTTATATACCATATATACCAGGTGGGTGGTTATATACCATATATACCAGGTGGGTGGATGTATACCAGGTGGGTGGTTATATACCAGGTGGGTGGATGTATACCAGGTGGGTGGTTATATACCAGGTGGGTGGATGTATACCAGGTGGGTGGTTATATACCAGGTGGGTGGATGTATACCAGGTGGGTGGTTATATACCAGGTGGGTGGATGTATACCAGGTGGGTGGTTATATACCATATATACCAGGTGGGTGGATGTATACCAGGTGGGTGGTTATATACCATATATACCAGGTGGGTGGTTATATACCATATATACCAGGTGGGTGGTTATATACCAGGTGGGTGGTTATATACCATATATACCAGGTGGGTGGTTATATACCATATATACCAGGTGGGTGGTTATATACCATATATACCAGGTGGGTGGTTATATACCATATATACCAGGTGGGTGGTTATATACCAGCAGTTACAGAACCTGCACCTCTAAGCAGGTGGTGTAAGAGAAACCCAGTGAACACTCACTGAATGCTCTTTAGATGTGAGCAAAGTCTCTTCAACATCTGGTCCAGGTCCAGGTCCTGGTCCAGGTCCATTCCACGAGTCTGTGTTAGCTAAATCATACTGCATATCAGACAAAAACTGTAAGCACATTTTTTCTCCTGGCAATGAGTTTCTGTGGGATTGTCCTTCCTGGTGGGCGTCGTGTTGGTGAATGTAGCCAGAAGTGCGGGGTGATGACATGCAGGGTGGAGAGGAAAAGGACGATGAAAATATCAGGACTTTTTCATAACATTAATGAACGTTTTTAACAACTTAAATCATGATGGTTCATGGAGGACATGTTGGAGTTCAGGTCTGATGG
The DNA here is from genome assembly GCF_037954235.1 of Aulostomus chinensis. NCBI lineage: Eukaryota > Metazoa > Chordata > Actinopteri > Syngnathiformes > Aulostomidae > Aulostomus > Aulostomus chinensis. The sequence continues at coordinate 25,177,443 of NC_141340.1, read as the reverse complement.
GGTAGAAATGCCCCGGAGTGCCTGACCCAGAACCCTGGAGCCCAGTGGAGACGAGTTTCGTCCGTCAGTCTGTCTAACCTTCACTCTGCTTCAGGTGCATTTAATGAACTTTCTCATGAGGTGTCACGTTGGTATTGTGTCTCCGGTTGCCTCACTCAAACATGCGAGTGATGTCACTCGTATGTTTGTGAGTAGGCAGCACATGGCGTGGCCTCTGGTGACGGAACATTGATCTGATTCTTTGAATGGACATTGAATTTTCAAATGAAAATCAATATTATTTGGAAAATTGATGGGCAGGTGATGGACCCTTCCATGTGTGGGTTGAGCAGAGACAGGTCTCAGGAGTACCAGGTTCTGTGGTCATTCTGTGCTCTACGATCTCGGCGGGTCTATGAGATACAGGCCCATCGATCTGTCACATCAGCTGGTCCCAGGACAGCGTGTTTGGCGGGTCGGCTTAAACTCTGGTGAGCGTGCTGGTGTCTGGTCATGGGCCCAGCAAAGGAGAGGAAGCACAGGTCATGTGACTAACAAGCGTGGAGGGTCTGTGGTTCTCATTTCCATGTATGTATATAATAGCACACACGGATACACAAGTCCCTCAGAGTCCTGGTGGGAGGCAGCAAGTGTGCTCGCTAATGATGAGGGCAGACAGCTTCGCCACCGCCGCCTAAAAACCACAACTGTTTGTCATGAATCTTAATTAGGGTCTTTCCACTGCTTCCCCCCCATCTCCCAGCTCCTGCCCTTATCTCCTCCGCTCCTTCCTCTCTGCCCAGCTAATGTGTCTCTGCCTGGAAAGGAAGCTACCACTAAATTGCTTGGCAGCTCTGGTGAAGACGAAGTGGCTGTGAGGAGGAGGCCCCATTAGATCGATGGCCTTTGGCCTCCCTGAGCATTTATCACACTCACACATGCAGAGTTTTGACTTCTTACATGCACAAAGGGGTAAAATAAAAGCTGTTACCAATTTTCATTTAACTTGCGCACACACACACACACACACTCGCACGCACACACACACACACACACACACACACACACACACACACACACACACACACACACACACACACACTGCTATGATTAATTAAGCCGTGTGGAATAGCAGAGATCCATAAAGACATAATCAGGAATCTGAATCCATTCACTTCTCATCCTTTGCATTTAATTGGCTCTAACAACACACACACACATACACACACACACACAGACACACACTCTCATACACACACACACACACACACACACACATGGACACACACGGACACACACTCTCACACACACACACACACACGAACGCACAAATACACATAAACACGAACACACACACATACACGAACACACACACACACATACACGAACACACACATGAACACACACATACACACAAACACGAACAAACACACACGAACACGTACACAAACACACATGCACTCACACACACACAAACGCGAACACAGAAACACACACACATGCACTCACACACACGAACACACGAACACACACACACACACAAACACACACACACACACCCTTGCTTACTAAAGAAATGGGAACTCTGTATTTGAACTCTGCTCCTCCTCAGATAAAAGTGCCAAGAAAGTTTTTGTTATCGCTTCCCGTGTGTGGTTGTGACATCATCGTCTCCGGGGTGATCGGTGACCGATGGGAGCTCCTGTGCACCGTTTGTCTTGCATGTCACAGATTTCCAAGTCTGAAGTACTCAGTGTCAGAACCACTCTGGTATCAGAACCACTCTGGTATTAGAACCACTCTGGTATTAGAACCACCTCAATGTCAGAACCACCTCAGTGTCAGAACCCCTTAGTATCAGAACATCCTTGGTGTCAGAATCACCCTGGTGTCAGAACCACCTCGTTATCAGAACCACCTCAGCTGTTCCCCAGAGAGTGGACCCCTCCTGCCTCGAGCAGCCAGCAGGGTCGTCCCTTGATGATGAGTGAGGGACAGGACAGGCATGTGGAGAACCCTCAGAGGTGGTGTGTTAGTGTGTGTTACTGTGTGTGTTACTGTGTTACTGTAAGTGTGTTACTGTGTTACTGTGAGTGTGTTACTGTGTTGCTGTGAGTGTGTGTTACTGTGTTATTGTGAGTGTGTTACTGTGAGTGTGTTACCGTGTGTGTTACTGTATTACTGTTACTGTATTACTGTGAGTGTGTTACTGTGAGTGTGTTACTGTGTGTGTTACTGTGTTGCTGTGAGTGTGTTACTGTGAGTGCGTGGTACTGTGTTACTGTGAGTGCGTGGTACTGTGAGTGTGTGTTACTGTGAGTATGTTACTGTGTTACTGTGAGTGTGTTACTGTGTTGCTGTGAGTGTGTGTTACTGTGAGTGTGTGTTACTGTGTGTGCTACTGTGTGAGTATGTTACTGTGTGAGTGTTACTGTGTTACTGTGTGAGTGTGTTACTGTGTGAGTGTTACTGTGTTACTGTGAGTGTGTGTGTGTTACTGTGAGTGTGTGTTACTGTGTGTGTTACTGTGTGTGTTACTGTGTGAGTGTGTGTTACTGTGAGTGTGTGTATGTGTTACTTTGAGTGTGTTTGTGTGTTACTGTGTGTGTTACTGTGTGTGTTACTGTGTGAGTGTGTGTTACTGTGAGTGTGTGTATGTGTTACTGTGAGTGTGTTTGTGTGTTACTGAGTGTGTATGTGTTACTGTGAGTGTTTGTGTGTTATCGTGAGTGTGTGTTACTGTGTGTGCTACGGTGTGAGTGTGTGTTACTGTGTGAGTATGTTACTGTGTGAGTGTGTTACTGTGTTACTGTGAGTGTGTTACTGTGAGTGTGTGTTACTGTGTGTGTAACTGTGTGAGTGTGTGTTACTGTGAGTGTGTATGTGTTACTTTGAGTGTGTTTGTGTGTTACTGTGTGTGTGTGTTACTGTGAGAGTGTGTGTGTGTGTGTGTGTGTGTGTGTGTGTGTGTGTGTGTGTGTGTGTGTGTGTGTGTGTTACTGTGTCCAGCCCTGGGGGACTGCTGCTCCGTATCTTATATTAATTAGGCTGCAACCTTCTCCCTCCTCACATCGATTAATATTTTCCTTTATGACACCCTGACTGATCATTCTTGTCCTCCGCTTCGCTCCGTCTCTCCTCCACTCATCCATCAACGTCGGGGACCTGCATTATGCTAACGCTAGCTCCTTCTGACAGGCAGCTGCAGCTCTGGCCACTTATCGACAAAATTAATAATCTTGAATTTCTCAGAAGGAGCTGAGACCATCAGTCACCTCGGTCCTGAAGGTTTCAGTCCGTTAGCAGAGAACGGACGCTGCTTCTCTTCAATGATTGATCAGACACTTTGTGTATTGATTGTTTATCTCTCTTTTTTTTAAACATAATTGTGTGCCGACATGAAGTGTTTCTGTCTCTGTGAACTTTGACCCTTGAATCTTCTCACTTTATCTGCGAATCGAAGAGGAACTCTGAGCTGAGAAGAAGAGGAAGAGGAATTGGTGCATGTGATTGGTGCATTGGGGCGCTGGTCCGGGACCAGCTGGTTCTCTCCTGCACCATCTTGTGTCCTCAGTCTTGGGTTGACAATCTGATCGTAGATCAGTTTTGGTTCTTCAGATAGTACTGATGCACAGTGAATGGACAAGACACTGAGGACAGCAGTGAAGTTCCTCAGGTCCCCACCCAGTCCTACGACCTTCAGTATCGTGACCTTTGACCACCCGTAATCTTTCACGTTGTCATGGACATTGAGGCAAACTCCCTTCAGTCTCCCTGAGACACTCCGGTCCAGGCAGGAGCCAGTTTGACCTTTAACTTCTGCAACAGCAGGAACTCAGTTTGATGTTGAGGCTTTGAACTCCACAGTCAGAGGGTTTCTCTGTCATGAGGAGTCATGAGGTCATAACCTTTTGTATGTCAGTAAAACGAATGCACGTTCCAGTTCCTGCACCAGAGAACCCTCCTCAGTGTGGCCAGCATGAGGCGCTGCACCTGCGTCTACATACCTGACTTCACCTGGTGGTCGCAGGCGTGCAGCACACAGAGACGCTTGAGAGCCAATCTGAGCAGTCGACTGGTTTTCTCAGTTTGATGGGAGTGTTTCTCTCTCTCTCTCCCCTCTTTTTCCTTTTTTCCCCTCTTTCTATCCTTCTCTCCCTCTCTTTATCTATTGGTCTCTCTCCCTCCCTCTTTCCATATCCTTCTCTCTCTCTCTCTTCCTCCTCTCTTTTCCTCTCTCTATCCATCCCTCTCTCCCTCCCTCAGTGACAGGATGTATGATAGAGGACTCAGACTCTAGGGCTGTTGTAGTTGGGGGGGGGGGGGGGGGGGGAGACTGGTAGAGTCTGTCAGTGCTGACAGACTCTACCAGTCTCCTAAGACCCGATAGTTCCCAGACACGAGCTGGACCCGGCCCCTGTCCCGGCCCGGCCCCTGTCGCAGTATGTCCTCTGGGACCAGCAGAGGGAAGGGATGAGAGGGTGGGCATCTCCCAGTAGGAGGAGCTGGTGCTGTGATTGACAGGAGAGCAGCAAACGGTGTCTCATTGGCCGGCGCTCTGACCGCCGGCGGCGGCTGGAGCCTGTGAGGAGCTGCAGATATTAGTGGATTTGTCAGAATTTCATCTCCAGTTGACATGATGGTTGCAGAGAGACGGCGGCAAGACGCTTCAATCACTAACTGATGGTACACACACACACACACACTCACACTCACACACTCTCACACACACACTCACAGACACACAAACACACTCACACACACACACACACACACACACACACACACACACACACACACACTCCCTACCAGGGTGTGTGTGTGTGTTTGTGTGTGTGTGAGACGAAAGTGTCTGTAACATCATGTACAGGAAGTGATGTGTGCTTTTGACCTGAGGCACAAGCATTCGGCTGCTGGGATTCCTGTCATTGTTGGTGGGTTTGTTTGTTTTCCCCACCTCAGCAGCACTCAGAGCCGCGCGTTCGATTCCTTCAGTCCGTCACAGGACTGCTGACAATGTCCTCTGATTGAAGGAGTCATTCAACAATAACGATCTGAAACCTTTGACTCTGATGCGTAAACAAAACCAAAACCATTCATACTGGAAACTCAAATTTCTATGCTGATGTTTGATCATATGATGCTGCGTCTGTCCCTTTAAATGGGACACATGGGGGGGTTCATGTAGCAGATGGCGTCAGACGCTAACTGGGTCTTGAAGTGCTGATGTCACGCTGTGCTTTTAGCCAATCACTGAGCTGCAAAGCTGTAAATTAACAAAATATAAAACAAATGTATTTTTAAATCTCTGGTTGACATCCGCCATGTTACTCATGCGTACCTTAGGCATGAGTAACATTAGCTAACAAGCTAATGTTACTCATGCGTACCATACGCATGAGTAACATTAGCTTGTTAGCTAACCAGTCTGCAGGCCCCGATGGCTCCTTCAGGAGTTCTGAGGCTCCTGGTTTGCACTTAGCAGTGAGTTCGCCAGCTGCCTGTTAGCCTTGCTAGCATACTGATGTTGTGGCGAGGACTTTGACCGACTGTGTGAACATCTGGTGCTTCGGGTACAGTTTCCTTCCCCGCCGCTGCGCCCTGGTCCAGCTGTGGCGCTGTAGAGTCATGTGATCATCTCAGAGGGTTCTCAGCACCTTCTTCTTGTCGTTTATTCATTTCAAGGTTAAGTGATCAGGGACAATGCACATTAATAAAGGTTTTTTTTTTCTCTTGAAATATGTAAACATAAAACAGAGGGTGAACCTGAAACGCGTGTCATGTTTTTCTCTCGTCATTTTCAGTCTGTATGGCCGACACATGCAGGCCAACCCAGAACCTCCAAAGAAGAGCAACGACAAGAGCAAGAAGATCAGCCGCAAACCTCTGGCTGCCAAGAACAAGTGACGGGACGCCAGACGCTGACCGCCGGTCACAATCACTGCATGTGCCTTTAACCCTTCCTTGTTTTTGAAAAACCATTTGTTTTGTATGGAAATGTATTAATTATTAATAGAGATGCACCGATGGATGGGCTGGATTCCACGTTGTGGTGCTGTGACGGCGGGCTGGCCGGGCTAGGGACGTTCTGTTCCGTCTGCTCTGGTACCAGTGGTGAGCCTTGAAGTTCTAAATAACCGTTGAGGAACAACAGACTTCAACAACGTGCTGAACTTTCAGTTTCAACATCCGACTCCATTTTTCCTGGAAGGTTTGTAACCTGAGGATTATGATGTCATAATAACTAGAGATCATATGAGGTAAATGGCGCCTCCATCGACCAGCAGGTTGCTGCGCTTCATCTTCAGGTGGATTTTATTGATGCGATCTTCATTTAAAAAAGTGGAGTTCTGCTGTCAGTTGACTTCATGATAGTCAGGCGGACCTGGACTCCGGCCTGGAACCCGTCGGTGCATCTCTGTCCTCATGCTGTGTCCTGTCACTCGTCACTGTGCGCGAGGCGGACAAAGATGTCTTTTTTTCTACTTTTCCTTCTGTGTTTTGAGTCGTGGTGCTAAAACGTTACACACATGGCCGAGAGGTCTGGAACGTGTTTGCTAACCACTGGGAGAACGTTGGAGAACCTCAGGTGAGATAATTACAACAG
>NC_141340.1:25143357-25158357 GCF_037954235.1 Aulostomus chinensis | reverse complement strand
GTGTGTGTGTGTGTGTGTCTGACCTGCAGGGAGTGCTGTTCGTACAGGTTGTCCGTATCTTCATCTCAGTATTTAGCTTGGAGGTAGGTGTTTGAAGTTTAAGGAGTATTTGTACCTTCTTCCTTCCAGGTTTGTCTTATTTTTAATATTTGCACTAAATGAATGATTTCTGCTGGTGTTCTTCTGTCAGCAGGATCACACTAGAACTGCTGGGGGTGGTGCTGGGGGTGGTGCTGGGGGTGGTGCTGGGGGTGTGAGTTTGTCATCTGCATTCATGGAATGTGATGCTGCATCTGTTGCGATGAGAGCAGGGCTGAAGTGAGATGGATCTGAGAGGCCGTTTTTGTAGTTGTAGTCTGAATTGAAATTTCACAGGGTGACATTAGTAGCTCTGACGTAGTTTTTATTTTCCTCTTTATACCACGAATGCATGAAGTGTCCGTCTGTGACTCAATGAACTCAACAGACGTTCATCTGAAGGATGTCAAACTTGTCGTGCTGATTGTTGGGCCCAAGGACGTGCAGGGCCAGTTTAAGGGTCTTCACCTGTGTCCTGTGAGTGTGTTGGGTGGAATCACAGCTGTCAGAGATCATGATCAGAGATTGTCAGTGAATGGAAGAACCCTTGGCCCCACCCCGCCCCTCAAAAATCAGTTCTTCAGAGCCGATCTGACGAGGTTGAGATCAGTTGGATGTCTGGCTAAACATCTTCATCAGGAATGTCTGATAGATCTAAAAATAGTCTCCTCAGAAGGAAGATCTGCGTCTGCTGGAGGAGATGATAACGTGTGGCTGAGAGCCGGCTGCAGATCAGAGCCACAACTGGACCGGTCTCACAAGTAGAAAGCCAAAGACACATCAAACCACCTGCTCAATAAGCACAAAGGTGACGACACGTGATACCTGTACCTGCCCTGTCTCCAGGTGTGTTCAACAACTGCAGCCTGTTCATGCAAACACACTCCCGTCGAGTGTGTGCCTGCCACCGTCCGATGTGTTTGGGTGTAAATTCCTTCATAAATCTCAATCTACTTGATGGAGTTTGATATTCATGCAGGTTCTAAAGTTGCTGTCAGCATTGGTTTGGTTTCAGTTCCAGACTAACATGCTGGTCTCTTGATGACGGCTGATCACAAACTACATGAAGCTCAGGAACTGAAAACATTTATCTTGGAATATGTCTTACTTTTGTTGTGCACTCAAACACAAGTGGAACTTTCATTTTCCTTTAATGTGCTTGTGTAGGCTGTTAGCCTCAACCAATGTGTGTGTCTTCACCACTTGAGAACAAATTGTATCTTTTAGGTCTAAATTCTTGCTTGTGTTGTACATCGCTTTGGACAAAAGCGTCTGCTAAATGAAATTGTAGAATTGTAGAATTGTAGAATCTTTTACTTGTCAAACTGGAAGAATTTGTTCCTCTAAATGGTGAAACTATTTCAAGGCCTCACAAATCAGCCGTTTTCAGAAATGAGTTTTTGACATTAAGGACCCTGGTTTAAAGATCTACAGTGATGGTTTAGACTCAGACGAAGCAATGAATAGTCCAGGTGCAAGTACCTGGTCGGGTGCTGCTGGTTCGAAATGTACCAGAACGTATATTTCAGTGTGTTGTACAAGTCCAGATCCAGGGAGGCAGGACCCCTTGTTCTTCGTGTTGTGGGCAGCAGCATCTCGGTGGTATGACAGAGTACCACTGAAGAAAAGATATTTATTTGTATAGTGATGACACAGATCGGTACGTACGTGCAGTGTCTTCACACGGGTACTCGGAGCAGCCCACTGGTGTCTCACTAGTAGTGTTGATCATTATTAACACGAAATGATGGATACGGCTGGGTCTCCTGAGATGGCGGCTGACGTGACTGCAGAGTTACTCGGGGAGACGAGATGTTACAGGTGGAATGACAGTGATTCACGGAGCCATCTGTGTTGTCTCTGCATTGATGAGGAGCGAGAGGACAGCGTCGGTCCGGGGAACAGAGGAGCATTATCATTTGATGACTTCAGGTCCTGCAGGGGAAGCTGCTGCGTTTTAATGTCTTAGTCTCTGCACCTCCCAGACACACACTCAATTCAAAGTTGTGGCTCCATAAAGACTAGTTTACTGCTGGGTAAAGATTATCAGGCGTCTTCCTGATGTGGCTTGATTGTGAGACCAGTTTGGTCTTTTATTGTTAACCTCCAAGGTCAGAGAGGTCAAAGAAAAGAACTTGCAGTAAATTTTACAATGAATATTAGGAAAGAGTGGCTCTGGGATAAGGTACTTTTGTAGTCCAACAGGAGGTTAGCATGTCAAGTCAAGTCAAGTCAGATTTATTTATATCGCCCATTTCATACACGAGGGCAATTCAAAGTGCTTTACAAAGGTCTTGTTTAAGACAGGCAGCAAAAGCAAATGCATGGCACAGGTGAAACACCGGAAAGCAACATGATATCAGAACCTAACGTTCCAATAGGCTTCTTGAATTACAACATGGTTACCCATAAAGTTAAATAAAATAAGGAAAAAATTGGAAATAAGGCGACCAGTCAATGAAGTGCAGGACTTTAGCAGCAGTTAAAAGCAATAGAAAACATAAAGGTCTTCAGCTTTGGGCAAAGTTGGGGCAGATTGAAGGTCCAGCTTGTTCCAGCTACGTGTGGCGCAGGGGCAGAAAGCAGCTTCACCATGCTTTGTTTTGATCCTGGGAACAGGATGTCAGGAATGAGGTATTGTTGTTGCTCAACAGGAAGTTAATATATCACTGATGAAGTATTTTTGTAGTCCAGCAGGATGTAATCATGTCAGGGATGAGGTATGTTTGTAGTCTAACAGGAAGTGGTCATCTCAGGGATGAGGTGTGTTTGTAGTCCAATAGGAAGTGGCCATCTTATGGTTCCTCCACCAACAGGAAGTGGTCATCTCCTGGGTCCTCCCCCAGCAGCCAATAGGATCGCTCCCTGTGATTGTGGTGACTGAATCAGTAAATCAGCTCTGGTGAACAGAAGTTGATGATCTTCCAGGTTGAGTTCATCAAGATCATCTTCACTAATGAACCCTCTGATGATGCTGGAAGCCTGGATGCTACGGTTAGCAGTGCTAAGCTAACGTTAGCCTAGGAAGGAGCTACACCAGGGTCACATGACTTCAAGGTCACCACCACTAAGCTGCAGGCTTCTTGTGTTTCCCTCTGATGACCTTTAATGACCTCCATGACCTCTGTAGGCTCCTCTGGACTCTTGTTAGCAACCCAGGTTTTTAAGACTCCACCACTCCACCATCCACCGGTCTGGTGTTACTGGTGGATCTGATGTAGAACTGAACCTCCACCATCCACCAGTCTGGTGTTTACTGGTGGATCTGATGTAGAACTGAATCTCCACCATCGACCAGTCTGGTGTTTACTGGTGAATCTGATGTAGAACTGAACCTCCAACGTCCACCAGTCTGGTGTTTACTGGTGGATCTGATGTAGAACTGAACCTCCAACATCCACCAGTCTGGTGTTTACTGGTGGATCTGATGTAGAACTGAACCTCCACCATCCACCAGTCTGGTGTTACTGGTGGATCTGATGTAGAACTGAACCTCCAACATCCACCGGTCTGGTGTTTACTGGTGGATCTGATGTAGAACTGAACCGCCACCATCCACCAGTCTGGTGTTACTGGTGGATCTGATGTAGACCTGAACCTCCAACATCCACCGGTCTGGTGTTTACTGGTGGATCTGATGTAGAACTGAACCTCCACCATCCACCAGTCTGGTGTTTACTGGTGGATCTGATGAAGAACTGAACCTCCAACATTTTTGAACCGACAGTTATCACCAGTGTGTGTTTCCAGTGTAGACATGGTGCAATTTGTCTTCCGTGTGCATGGTTTAAGCGTGCTGGTGTGTGTTTGTGTGCCCCTGCAGGTGCGAGCCAGTGCCATCGCCCAGGATGCAGACCAGAACTATGACTATGCCAGTAACAGTGCAGTGCTGCACCTGGAGCCAGGGGATGAGATCTACATCAAACTAGATGGAGGCAAAGCTCACGGAGGCAACAACAACAAGTACAGCACCTTCTCTGGGTTCATCATCTACGCCGACTAGACTACAGCGCCATTCGACCCCCCCTACGGAAAAACCATATAAATCCGCCTCTGTCAAAGTCATGCACCGGCAGCAGTTTACGAACATACTGACCTCTAATTTGATTGTATTATATGATGTATTTTATTCCTGATCATTGGTTATTTCCTCCTGCCTGAATTACCTGTGAGGCGGTTGGTCCGGAAAAGAGCAGAAACAACAACGAAACCTTCATGGAATAAAGACTCACCATGTAAATATATAATCACATGCGTCTCTACAGAAGGACAATGATTGGTCAACTGGACTGAGTACTGTTACGTCCCTGATCTGTGTGTGCTGGTGAGGCGTTCAGGGAAACCATAAGAGTGGAAGAGGAACATTAGCACTGCCATGTGGGACACCACACGGCTGCTCTGAGTGAGTCACTCCAGCCCACCTCAGGCTTCCCGAAGATGTACTGAAATTACTGAACATTAACGCTGAAATTAAGTGAAATTGGTTTTGTTCAGTGAGATACTTTATTAACACTCCCACCACTGTGTAGGCAGACTGGAAGAAGAGCTTGAGGAAATGCAGTCAGTTTATTTAGTCTCTGCAACTGTAGATCCAAATGTGTCTCAGTACAACCTAGAGGTTATGGGTAAAGCGGTTGGCTTGGAGGTTTATGTGCCAGTGACATGTTAAGGGTTGAACCAGCTGGCAAAAGTGACTTGAATCTCACACCTAATTTTTCGAAGGGCTGAAGTCTTCTGTCAAATAGACAAAAAGCTCCTTAAAAGAGGATGAAAAGAAGCTGTCAGCAACACCAGGGCACCAGAGGGAGAGAGTAGGGGGAGAGCAACGTCACCACAGGGAAGGCAAAGAAGAAGAAGAAAGATGCTCATGAGATGATTGTGAGCAGAGAACCACCACGTGATCTTTGTGCTGCACGTCCCAGTTCATACCTACTGATTCAGCTCAATTACCTGGATGTCATGTGGACATGGAGCACGAGTTAATACTGATAAATTAGACATAGATCACATGACAGTCCAGCATGTGTGACATTTCCTGTGTTACATCATCTTGTGGGGGAAAAGCCTGAACAGTTTTATCGTGCTACCATCGATGCCACCCACGGCTGCACGCTCGTGCTGCTGGTGTGAAGCGCCACAGTTGAGGGTCACAGACCAGCATTTTAGACTCTCTCAGCCTGTCGACCCCCCAAGACAGTTGTGTAACCACACTGGGGGCCATGTGCACCTCTGATGGAGGCAACAGTGCAGACCAGTGCTTGCTGAGACTTTCTTCAGCTCTCATCCCCCACAGTTGAAGAGAATCATTCATCTTGATAGAAGACGGAACCACTAACTAGGGAATCAGGAAACAGATCCAACACGATGATGCACCACGCAAAGAAACGACACTCGGTGTGTCGCTGTTCACGTGCGACAGACTAACAAAACCTGTCGTCACCGTCTTTTACACAAATCAAAGTGTTTGGATGTGTCATGTTGGAAAAATTACGTTGCAAAGGAGTTGAAGTGAATTTGAAGCTTTTAGTTCTAATTTTTTCATCTCCGTCAGTCTGTTTTGAATTGATCCCCAAACCTGCACCATGTGCAGTACGAGTTGGTACTAAGAACCTCTACAACTTGTCCAGCTGAGGTCTGTTCCTCAGGACCTCTCTCCGCTGTTCACTGAGAGACATCTCCTCTTCTTCTTCTGCCGTCCGTCACAGTCAGGTGTAATTTCATCTTCTCCTAATCAGTTGATGGAAACACTTTTCCTTCATGCAACGTTTCCACAGTTTGTTCAAAATTCAACTAAATGGAAACAAAAGAGTTGTTACTGAAAGTTTCTCCTCTTCATGAATCAAACCTAAGTCCTGCTGCTCTGAAGAGGAAGAGACATCTGAACTCCTGGAGAGAGGCGCTCCCTGGGACCCGGGCGCAGCTGTAACCGTCCCGGTGGTTAAATTACAACGGCTCGTCTTTTGCTTTTATTTTTGGTCGGATCACAACAGAGCGGCCAGCGGCGCCGTGGACACCCGGGTCATCGTTAGAGCTGGAACGTCTCAAAACTGGTTGTACGTGGCAGTGAGGATAGTTTGTTTGCTCTGCTTACACGTTTTCTAATTATTATTTTTACATTCCTCTGTACATGAGCTGAGGTCGGCCTGTGGTGGATGGATGGCCCTCACAGGCCACGTACGGGGGTGGACTTCAGGAAGGATTCCCTTTATTCTTACCAAAGAGCCGATGATGAAGTGATGCTGTAGATGAAGTAACGCCACTGCTCCGGCTATGCAGCAGGTCAGGCTCCAGCGCCCTCAGACCAACACGGATGTGCCACCATGTCTGTGGTTGAAGAGCCTCAGATCCTGAAATCCAGAAGAGACAGAGATTCCTGGTTTCCACCATCAAATCCAAATGTGACACCTGATGTTCTTTACAAGTTCTGACCATCACATGACTGCGGTCCATGAGCCCCCCCACCCCCCATCTACCCCTCCGCTCGGATGATGTATTGATAGATCTGTATCTGGAGCGGAACCAGACTTTAATCATGGCGTTGACACATCATCAGGCATCATGATTGTTCAACTGTGACCTGTACCAGGATACGTGAGTGGTATCAAAGGAGATGCTGGTCCTTAGATTTGTTGGGCCGGACGCTCTTCCCACCTCCGAGTCGTCGATCCGGTAGTGAGTGAGACGGCGGCAGCAAGAGGAATCCATCACAGACCTGTTCTACTGGAGCGGATTAGACTGTAGACCTAATTGCAACCAACAAAGTGGCCAGTGTGTGTGTCTATGTGGCAGTGTGAAGTACTGCAGTGTGAAAGTACTATGCAGAAGTAGAGAATAAAATGTACAATACAATGTATCTGAAGTCTGTAGTGTATCGCTCTAACTGGAATAACGTGTAAATATTGTAGTGATACAAACGGTTCTTATTTTTCTGCATATCACGTGTATCGAATGCTGGAGAAGCCCAGAGGGAGTGATTTGTCAGCTTATTTATTCAGTAATCCCTGATTGTCTTGAAGTCATAACCTCACGAGTACTGGTGCCAGCGTCATATGTAAGGTGGACACGGTGTCAGCTGTTGTACTATCAAAATGGACACTTGTGTCTAACAACAGTCACCTGTGTACTGTTGCCTCAACGTCTCCATTAAATGGACAGAAAATAACGTTGTGGTGTTGTTGTCGTGTTTGATTGCTGCGTTTGTGACGGCGAGTCTCGTCCACAGAGCCAGTTCTGCCAGCCAGAGTACATTCCGCACATATTAGAGCTTCGAGGTTCAGATCAACAACAACATGCAACATGAGGTGACAGCGCCGATGAACCGCATGAGGACAGGATCTCATCACGCCACCTCTGTGCACTCAGCTGTCATCAAGGAAAAGCTCTTGTGTTTGTTGGCATTCCATCAGTGACCCTGCTCGCGTGCAAACTGGGATTTGTCTGTCATGACACAACACCTCCAACTCCTGGCCAGCAGGGGTCTCCCTCCCTCCAGCTGCACGAATCTAGTCTCTGGTTACCAGGATGACTCAACTAACCACATGTGGTCAGAGGTGGAAGAGCGGTAATAAGACATGCAAGTCATGTGGCTGGTCTTGTCACCATGGTGATGATGTCACACAGTCACAATGACAACATGAACCTGTCAAACGCGAAAGTTGCTAGCTTGCCCTATTGCTATTGTTCATTAGCAACCGATAGTGAAAGTTTAAATTTTCCTGAAAAAAAATATTAGGGTAAAATAATTCTTGAAACAAATTTCTTGTGTCCAGATGTTGATGAACTCTTTGAGGGTGTTCAGGGTCATTAGGTCACACGAGAGACGTTGACCCAGAGTCGTATTAGTGCAGTTCGTTGGGCTGCTTGGATCCAGGTGGGTCCACCTGGAGCTCCAGCCTGCCTGAGCATCCATTCACACCTGGATCCACATGGGCCCATCCACCCTCACGTGACTCTAACCACTCTGAAACCCAGAGGTCACATGAGACCTTAATGACTTGGGAGGGGTCGCACCCTGAAAATCACTCCGGCGAGTTAGACTTGAGGAAGCCTGCTGAAAACAAGTCCCGGTGTTGACAACCAGAGGTACTGTGACCTGAGTGACCGGGGACACTCGCCTACTTCCTGCTATCAGCACGCCGATGACACGCTCCATCAAAACTTGAGACACGATCATTCTTCCTATTGCGACCAGCCAGGACGAACCTGCCAATCAGCTTGTTGAGGTTGGAAGCTGAGGAGAGATCAGCTTACTGGTTCAGGGGGGCTCCAAAAATTGTCCACTTTTGTATCTTTGTTTGCTTGAAATTAACTTTCCCTGTTCTGAGGTTCCTGAAATAAAAATGATGAATGTATTAATGTTTAGCATTTATTTGGTCATTGATATTCTGTTTTCCAAACATCAATCTTCAAACATGAACTCACTTCCTGCTCTGTTCCTCGGGATGCGTGCTTGCTCCTCATCACCCTGTGAAGCCTTCAACGTATGTTCACGGTATTTGAAAGGATTTTTCTGGACTGTCCTGAAGATTCAAAATGTCAAAGGGGGGGGGGGCACAACCATTCATCCAAACAGCTCATCACTGATTAGCCCAACCTATCACTCTCAGCTGTCCTGCCTATTTTACCATAATGACAGTATCATATGACATCATCCAAATATGTGGCGCAGCTGTCAGACGAGAAGGGTAACTGACATAGTGATGATGTCATGCAGCGTTGTAGTAATTGCTGTTTTAGTACTGTTAGCTACCTGTAACGTGAGACTACAGCTGAGCTTCTAATTGGCCCAAACAAGCTTTTACTATTGAATAGTATGAAACAGACACACCAATATAATCAGCTACCAAGGCTGAGTTGTTTGTGGGCTAAGAGGAGCTGAGCATTGACAGTTTACTTGAGACTTGCTGTAGTTTGGAGTAGTTTAGTGGGGTGACAGCTGTGGTGCACCACCCCTCCACCTGCGGCAGCAGCTGCAGCAGCAGCAGCAGCAGCTCCAGCTCCTGCAGCCTCGCCGGCCTGGATTCCAACGTCTGTCCCAGAAAGAGGCCTGTACGCTCCAGCTGCCTTACCAGCTGAATAGCTCTGCTGCAGCTGCAGAGAAGGCAGCTGTTCACGTGTCTTGTGTATTTGCAGTGGGGGGTGAAGTTTAAGTCTGAATTCTTGCTTCTGTTGTACGTCGCTTTGGACAAAAGCATCTGCGAAATTAAATTGTAGAATTGTAGAGGGGGGGGCATTTGGGTCAGTTCAGTTAGTTGCTGTAGAAACAGCACAGAGCAGTTCTAGCAGTTTCCTCCTGCAAAATAATCCATTCATAAAGAGGGATTCTGGGCATGTGTGTTCCCTACATCTGTGACCATAATATATGTTTGTGTGTGTGTGTGGTGGATGAGAAGGAAGGCTTCTGTTACAGTGGTTCATCATCAGATGGGTGAGTGACTGGGAGCTTTGGCTCCAGCAGGATGACTCACGGTGCTGTAATAACATAACCTGGTGATCAAGCGTTAGCAGCATGTGTGTCAATACTGAGCATCGGGGGGGACGAATGCTAGGAAAATGGCGTTGATGCAGCCCTCTGAGGTCCAGAGCACTGGCGCCAGCAGGAGGAGGGGATCTAGAATCAATCCGGCGCTCCTCTCTGAGTGCTATTATTATCGTTGGGGCATCTGTTATGTTGACACTTGTTCTGTTTAGTGAGCACCTGAGAAGAGGCCGGGGGCCTGCAACGGCTCCCAGTCCAGTTACACAACAAACTGGTGACACAGTTAAAGACCACAACAGGCTAACGGAGCAGGAAACTGCTAATTGGTGCTTCACAGTTTGTTTCTTATTGATGTGAGTCGACTCGTATCTATATAAACAGAGTCTCTCCTGGAGGTCGCAGGTTCGACTCCCTGTCCCGGGGGAACCAAGTGGGTCTAATGAGGCCGATGAGAAAATTACAGTGGGAGAAAGTTCTGCTGTGCAGCATACAGACTCCAATAAAATAGCAAATCTTTATGTTTCCATTTCTAATCAGAACTGGACACAGAACTTTTCCAGAAAGTGCAAAGCTTGCAGGCGCAGTGCAGCTTGTCTCCCAGGAGCTAACATGTACAGAGCTAACAGTTATGGAGCTAACATGTACAGAGCTAACAGGTACGGCGCAAACAAGTAAAGAGGTAACAGGTACAGAGTTAACAGGTACTGAGCTAACAGGCACAGCGCTAACATCTATGGCGCTAACAGGCACAGTGCTAACATGTATGGCGCTAACTGGTACAGAGCTAACAGGTACGGGGGCTAACTGATACAGGGCTAACAGGTACTGAGCTAACAGGTATGTGCTCTTGCTCTGGACCTGAAATCCTTTGTTGTTGTGACACAAAGCCAAGCTTGTTTTTAGTGACCTGAGAGACTCTGGAGCAGAGAAACAAGACAATCCTGCTTAAGCTGAGGGTTGGGGAGGCTTTAGATTGTGTGTGTGTGAGTGTGTTTGTGTGTGCTTGAGAGTTAGCGTGCCTGTGTGTGTGTGTGTGCGTGTGTGTGTGTGTGTGTGTGTGTGTGTGTGTGTGTGTGTGTGTGTGTTTGTGATGGGATCTCAGATGGGATCCTTACTACGTGTCCGAAATCCTGGCTGACTTCTTCCTCTAATCCAGACAGAGGAGAAATCAGACTCTCTCTCTCTCTCTCTCTCTCTCTCTCTCTCCCCCCCCCCTCGCTCACCCTCCTTCAGTGCACACACGGGTGTTGGAGCTCCTAAACTGTCTGGTTTCAGCCGCCGACCTCAGCAGGTTCCAAACAGCCTCCAGAGGTGAAACAAACACAATCCACTGACATGAGTCAAACATCAACCACCACGCAAAAATGCAACAGTTCATGTTGTCTCAGTGAAAGGCATCCATCGATGGAACAACTGGATGAAGAAAAGAAGACAGCAAAATCCATCCATCCATCGTCATCTTCCGCTTATTCCTTACTAGTAAGGGTTGCGGGGGTGGAGCCTATCCCAGCATCAATGGGCGAGAGGCGGGTACAACCTGGACAGGTCACCAGTCCATCGCAGGGCCAACATACAGAGACGAACAACCATTCACACTCACATTCACACCTACAGTCAATTTAGAGAATCAATCAGCCTCGTCCCCAAATTGATGTCTTTGTATTGTGGGAGGAAGCTGGAGTACCAGAGAGAACCCACGCAGGAACAGGGAGAACATGGAGACTCACCCAGAAAGACCCCGCGCCCGAGCCGGGACTCAAACCCGGAACCTTCTTGCTGGGGGGCCACAGTGCTGACCACTGCACCACCGTGCAGCCCGACAGTAAAATCATTCAGTTAAAATAATATGTTGAATGTCAGAAGGCTTCTCGGTGTCATCCATACTCCATCCTCATCTATAGACCCAGAGGTGGTGATGTCTCTTGACGCCGAGAAGGCCTTCCATAGAGTGGAATGGCCCTACCTCTTTTCTTCCTTGTGGCAGTTTGGGTTCAGCTCCTGCTTTATTTCCTGGATTCAATTATTGCACTCCTCTCCTCAGGTGTCAGTCTGTATGACCACACAGTGCTCTATTCCTTTCCCCCTTTTCCATGGCACACGCCAAGGGGGCCTCCTTTCTCCATAGCATTGAAATCAGAGGGAAGATTCAAAGGAATAAAGAGACATGGAGAAGATCATCAGGCTGCTGTAGGCGGATGACCTACTCCTGTATGTAAGCCATCCCCTGTCAAGCCTTCCACTGATTCTCTCAGTTCTGGACTCGTTCAGCGTGTTCTCCAAAAGTGAGTGTCTCACGATAAATCAATTGGCTACAGAAATCCCAACTCACCTCATTCCACTCAAGACCACTCCAATGGGCCTGAAGTACCTCGGCATAATGGTCACATGACCTATGGGCACACTGACAGAACAAACCTGCTCAGCACTGACAGCAGCAGTCAAACAAGATCTTCAGAAATGGAACCGTTCACCACTGTCTTTAGCAGGTAGAGTGCAAACTGTGAAAATGAACATCTTACCAAGGTACCTTTATCTCTTCCAATGCTTACCAATCTACCACCCTGATCATATTTCAGTCTTATCAGTAGCATCATATCCACTTTCATTTGGGCGGGTAAACGGGCCAGAGCAAATAAATCCTTAGTCCAGAGGAGCAGATCACTGGGTGCCCTGGGATAGCCCAACCTCCTGGGGTACTATTGGGCAGCTAACGCACAAAAAATTTTGCTCTGGTTCACCGCACCTCAACATAATTGGTGCCAATTAGAGGCAAACTCTTGTTCCATGTCCCTCCAGGCACCAGTATGGCACTCTCCCTCCCCCAATCTACACCTCTTTGCAATAATCACTTATTTGTACCTGCCAAGTTTGACTCAAGCTTTGCAGCTCTGGAAAATAAAGGCCTGAGATGCCTGGGAGACTTGTACATAGATGGACTGTTTGGGCGTTGCAGCCAACTACGCTCAACCTTTGGACTGGGTAGTACAGACTTTTTTTTTGCTTCTTCCAACTCTACGACTTTGCACAAACTCCCTCTCCCCATTTCCCCCAACCCCACCCCGCAGGGGTATAGACTTCATACTCCTCTAAATCTTTGCCTAAGGGCCATGTTTCAGTCCTCTATAATCTTATCACCAACAAATGATGCATTTGTAAATAAGAGCAGGGCTGACTGGGAAACTGAACTCCAGATAAGCATCTCTGATGCTCTATGGAAAAAAGCATTGGAAGCTGTGACTCCTCCTCCTCCTGTAGTTGTGTGAGCATCTCGGTTATCCAATTTAAAGCACTCTTTAGGCTGCACTGCAGCAGAGACAAACTCATCAAACTTTACCCAGACAAGACAACTGAAGCTTATGATAAACATTCTCAGACGCCCTGCAACCTGACACACATGTTCTGGACATGCTCCAGAACATGTGTGTCCCTTCGCACTAACAGTCATACCTACGGTCAGTTTAGAGTATCAATCAGCCTCGTCCTCGATTGCATGTCTTTGGATGGTGGGAGGAAGCTGGAGTACCAGAGAGAACCCACGAAGGAACAGGGAGAACATGGACACTCACCCAGAAAGACCCCGTGCCCTTATTATTATTTTTAATATGGATAACATACTAGAATGTGATGGCGGCCAAATTTGTTGAGGCTGAGTGAACCAGAGTGGGGTTAAAAGCATGAACTTGATTAACTCGAATAACAGAATTACTTAAGATCATAAATAAACTCCTTTGCTGGGATGCCTTTAATCATCCTAGGCTGAAATTACCAGAATATCCCTTTAAAGTAATAGAAGCAGATCAGACTGGGCAGGAGAGGCCGACAGAGGAAGGAAGAAGGAGGAGTGTTGGTCAAAGTCTCTCCTCTAAAGCTGTCCGTCATCTCTCCAACAGCCAGAAGAAGTTTAGAGGAAGAAATCATAAACCAGCAATGGTCGAAATGACAGGTAAAGAGACAAAGTCACAGGTGGAAATCTAGGATGCAAGACGTGAACGCAGGTGAAGCAGGTCCAAGCAGGTCCAAGCGTCTCAGGTGGGGGTCCATGTTGTGAATGCTGTCAATGCTACAGGCAACAATTGGTTTGTGTGTGTGTGTGGGGGGGGGGGGGGGGGGGCTCATGACATGTTGAAGTATTCTTTTTTTTTTTTAAATAGCAGAAATATTTTGAAAGCTTACAAAGGGGGCAGAGTCACAATGAGACGACTCAACACAACACAAGAGCAGGAGTGCGAGGTCAGGAGATGAGGAGGTGAGATGAGGTCAGGAGATGAGGAGGTGAGAAAGTGGCTGTTGCCCCACGTTAACTTCTCAAAGATACAGAATTATCCCCGTGATGTCAATCTGCTAAATCTCCTGTAAACAACTTGATACTGCAGATAACGACAGAACGCCGGAACCCAGTGAGCAAAGGCACATAAACAACTCACCAGCTCTGCTTCTTATATCAGGAATGTTGTTTTATTGGCTTCAGGCCTGAAACACACGGAGCACAAATGCCCCACATGTCACCATGAAGGAGCCAGAACACAGTGCTGCAGGCAGCGCTTCCCTCGCTGGATCAATTCACAGTAATCAGACTATTCATGTTGGAAATGTATGAATTCATGATCGGAAAAATACGGTGGCCCTGAGGGGCAAAACACAACGACATTGCACAAAACACATTAACATTTCAGAGTACGGAAAGGGTAGGTTTCAAACTCAGTTTAGAATTTGTGCAAGGACGCTGCTGAGAGTAGTACGCAAGAGGAACAGGAAATGACATAATTGAACTGTCACCAAACTTGGGTTCGTCCAGTCACAAACAAGAATGTTGTCCCTACCCTTTCCGTCCTCTGAAATGTCGTGTTTTGCCCCTCAGGGCCACCGTAGAAAACCTGTAAAACAACAGCACATAAGCGACATTACTGAACAAGAAAATACTGCACTTGAGCTGGCATGTAGTAGTGTAGCTGTCCTATTATTGATGTTGTGTGTTGTCATTAGTTATTGATTTGTAATTGCTGTTCTATTGTTTGTTTTCCAAACAGTGACGACAGATGTAAATTAGCTTGTCGCTAACGCTGGTGCAGCTGAGTATTGTCACGCCAACAAAATAAACATTACATTCAGGACATACTTTATGTAATGTTATTTTTCTACTTGACACCCCCCTCCCCCGACACACACACACACACACACACACACACACACACTGGCGTCTCCCCCTGCGAGCAGCAGTCCCCCTTCTCTGGACGAGCCCGCCGCAGCGGTCCGGCTGACGGGATCAGAAGTGACAGGCTCTGGGAGTGTTTGGACTGGATGTGATCCACTTGGCTCACTGCTGATCACAGCTCCAACAACAGACTATTAACTCCAAGCAAATTGTGCCAAGTAGGTTAAAGGGGGGCTTGTCTCTTCTAATATCAGTGACATCTCCATTTGTTGTCAGGGTGTAAAAAGACTCA
>NC_141340.1:24973357-25138357 GCF_037954235.1 Aulostomus chinensis | reverse complement strand
TCTGGGTTTTCATGGAGTGGCAGCGAGACTTGAGCTGATCTGAGTCACTTAGAGAGGAGGACATGCGTCAGCTGCAGCAAAGGGTTCTGGTTCGGTCATGGTGTCACCTGCAGTCATGGTTAGATGACATCAGTGTAGCAACACACACACAGACAAGAACCGAGACACTTACCACCTACTCTGTGTGTGTGTGTGTGTGTGTGTGTGTGTGTGTGTGTGTGTGTGTGTGTGTGTGTGCGAGAGAGAGAGAGAGAGAGAGAGAGAGAGAGAGAGACAGGGAGAGTGGGCTCTGGGTTCTGACCTCACACTCGTAGTGTTCTTTCTTGGTTGGTCGTAAATCTTCGAGATCGTGATGATGTCCATCCTACCACCAGGCAGCAGGCGAGGCCACACCCCCACTGGACTCTGGTGCTCTCGCTGCCATTTTGTTCTGGTGCCGTCGTGTAGTGACAAAATAAAAAGTTGGCTCCTCGCTGCTCTCCAGACGGAACCACAGTGGAACCTCTGGGGCTTCATTCTAACTGCTACAGGTGAAGGAATCCAGATGTTGTGAACACAAACAAGAGATAGTGACTTGTGATGAGGGTTTAAACCAGGTTACCAACCGCTTACTAAATCCAACTACTGTCCTACTTGCTGGTGTAACTGTACTAGTCAGCCCAGTTCAGGGGCTGCTGCGTGAGGAGAGAGGAGCAAGGAGAGAGAGGGAGGGAGAGAGAGGAGAGAGGGACATGAGAGAGTGGACCTGTCCACAGAGGAGGCTCCGCCCAGCCACATCTACGATAATAATGGTTGCTATTAAAACTTTACGTACAGGAGTGAGGTTACATGACTCAAAACTGAACTTTTCAGAGTTTTAAGCTACAACTCTGCTTTGAGGAGGAAAACGTGGCTCCTGGGAACCTCCATCCTGCTGTCAGAGGCCGGCTGATGTGGATGGGAGGTGCTGCTTGATGCACACTTGGGGTCATAAACCTTTGTTGAGAAGCTCAGGTGAATCTCACGTGGCTCTGATTATTTCCTCTCGAGCCAAACTAGCTAACTAACAGGTCCAGTGGACAGAAATCTTGGATTCTGGCCAGAGGCTCACTGACTACACCCACCTGAGTTTGTGGAGGACGAGCAGCTCACCGGTTTCTATTGGTTTAATTATTCTTAGTCATATCGTGGTTTTGCTTTACTGCCACAGATCTATTAGGTCCAGATTATTAGTTTAGTTTGGGTTTAACAATTGAAGAACTGAACCGTCACCATGGCAACAACATGTCAGTAAGAGCGGAGCTCATAATGTCTCAAGGTGAGTCGTCCAGACGAGATCTCCCTGAAAGTGGCCCTGAGACGTGACCTCTGTGACGGCGCTGACCTGTGGCATGTTTCCGTCTCAGTGTTCCAGAATGGGAGCGAACCAGAGCAGCGACAAGTTACACTGCAACCGCTACCTGAACGGTCAGGGCCCTCCGTCACTGGTACATCAAGGTCCTCCGCCACACCACGCTCACACACACCATCTCTGCCACCTTCTCCGCACTTTCTCCATCTGTCACCTGGGTAACGTCACTGAGGCCGTCTGCTGTCTGTGCAGCTTATCAAGGGGTGAATGAGACCTTCGGCGTGACCGGCGGCTGCCAGCCGGACGGCCAGATGACCTGGGTGGTGCTGCACAGAGACCTGCCGGGATTCCCCAACAGCAACACCCTACAGATCAGCTACATCTTTGCTGATGGAACGCAGACGGTAGGCTTGACTGCTATGCAGCTGAATATGTTATAATTTTAGGAGACCTGAAGCTTGATGTCCGTCCTGCAGGGAAAGCACCCCCACCCCGGTAAGCCCTACACGGGGCTACGGCTGTCCACCTTCCTGCCTGACAACCGCGAGGGGAGGAAGGTTCTGAGGCTGCTGGACAAGGCCTTCCACCAGCAGCTCCTCTTCACGGTGGCCAACAGTGAGGATGGAGAGGACGTGGTGTCTCCTGCTTCCATCCCTCTGAAAACACAAGCTGAGACGGGGAGCGGCGTGTAAGTACACTCACCAGGTACCACTGGAAATCACCTGAGCTCCATCTAACTTCCGCCAATGATCTTCCAGTGATGGATACCCAGACCCTGACTACCTGAAGACCGTGAGAAGGCTGCTGAAGGAGAGAGGCATTGAGTAACGCAACACTGTTCTGGACTGTGTGTCACTGAACCATGTTACCTTGTGTGCACTGTGAATTCTATGATATAGTACTATTATATATAGTACTGCAGCAGTGTAGTGCTGGACACATGAACACTAATGTTCTTCTTTGAAACAGAGTGCAGTTCGACGGATGACTGTTTAAACAATTAATGTGATGTTTGACTGTAATTTTAGGATCATAGAGGCAAATAGTCTGAAGCTATTAAATGAGTTTTAAAGTTTAATTCATCATCCTGTTAATCACTTCGTTCCTCCCGGAGTTGAGCTGAGAGGGTCAAACTTCGGGGCTTGGTGCTGATCCGAATGTAGTTTTCGTTCACGTTTAATGGCGTCGGCGCCGGGACAATCACGCTGATCACATTTGTGATAGAGAACACAAACTATTGGTACATTACGTTGCTGGGCATCATGTGAAGACAAAGAATAAACTAAATGATGTTTGACGCTTCAGTGTTACTTCCTGTGACCACCAGGTGGTGCTGTGACTAAGAATCATTATGGACCTGCTGACTTCAGGGCAGGAAGTTGATCAAACAGGAGGTTAGGAGTGGATCCGCCCACGATGGCGTAGTGTGTAGCGCAGCTGAGACGTGATCTAACCTGGCTGAGATCTCCTCCATCAGCAGACTGAGCACGAGGAGAATCCAGTCCAGGCGTTTGTTGCAGCACGACTCAGGAAAACAAAATGGCGGACTTCCTGTTACATTGAGGTCACAGCACCTGATGTATTTGTCGCCCTGGTCAGGTCTCACGGGTGGTGTTATGTCAGCAGGGCACTGATGGGGCACGAGACTGATAGAATAACGATATCTTGTGAAGTGCGTGCAAAGTTTGACTAAATGTGACATAAACGTAACACGTTCATTGTTTTGTTTCGCTGGAACAGATCAGAGCATTCAGGCGTATGACCAGCGGACTGTTGCCGCCCCACCTGTCGCCTCTACTAACTTGCTCACCTTCCTTTTAGCATCAGAGTTATTGTCAGGCGCTAGCGACAGAATTAGCACTGAACCAGCATGAGCTCAGGTCATTCTGCCACTGACCTTATTGCGTGTTGGTGGGAATTAGCTGTTCCAGGAGGAAATGGAGAGGAGCGCTTTAGAGGCGCAGTGGGATTTACTGTGGTTCACGAGGCGCCATTTACTGCCGATGCTGAAGAAACACACCAGTTTAAAAAAAACAGGTCACAAATGAAAATTGCAGAGAAATATGCATCTCTGGAGTTCTGCCCTGACAGGTGGCGTTCCCCGTGTTCCGAAACGAGTTCACAGACAACTGTCAGTTTTCAAAAAGCCTGCTGTCATTTTCAGGTGATCTGCTGCAGGTAAATAGAGTGACAGAGGTTGTGTATGTGATGATGGTGCCCCGATCCGCCCACTGAGCGCTGGAGACGTACGGAGGATGTAGGAGTGCTTCCAGCGGGCGACGGCGGGGAGAGCGCAGTTTATTGGTCTTATTTTCCTCCTCCACTGCGGCGCTGCACCTTAAGGCTCGCCACTCTCTCTTCGGTCCATTTTGCCAAGTGTGAACTTTCTCTCTGTAATGCAGGCATGATGTTCTCCTCAAACTGGATTACAGCCACGTCCTTGCACCCACAATAAACTGTAATCACATTTGGGACGTCTCTGTCATCCAGGAGCCTCTAAAACCACTTTCTCCTGGACGCTCACACACACAGACACTCATCTGTCCACCACTGGCAGGTCACAGCCTGTCAAATCTGTCTTCACTCACACACACACACACACACACACACACACACACACACACTGTGATATTGTTTGGAGCTCTAGGGGAGAGGACACTCACCATTTTTTATTTGTTGTGTTCTTAACAATCTTTATTATACAACACAGTTTTAGTTTGCTCGCTCTCATCCAGGGCATTTATTCCCGCATTTAGTCATCAGCCAATTAGCATCAGAGCGCCATAATTTAAACATTATTTTTGGATGAATGAATCCAGCCTCTGACCCCTTCAAATTGTTAAGTTGGGCAAGATGTTCAAGCCTTTCATCTCTCTAATGTTTCTCCTTCAAATGGAGGATCAGTGGAATTTATGCAACCAATTAGCGACTTTAATTTCCCCTCAATTACAGTTAAACCCGCGAGGACCACGGAGCAGGCTGGGGGAGGTGGATATGATCCAGATGTCCACCGTTTCCTCCTAAACAAAACCTACATACCCTTAATTCATCAATTCATAATAAAAGAGCCACAAATAAAGAGCCAGAATTCAGGCTGGTGGAGTCGTGCCGCCACCAAAATTGAAGTGGAACCACTGTCGTAAACTAAATCATTGATTAATCAAGAATTTGATGAAAACCTTCAGATCAGAATGCCAGCAGAGGGATTTGGAAGGTCAGACGTCTTTGGGGTGGGTTTGCTTTCACAGAGGCAGCTGAGGCTTCCTTTACATTCATCTTTGGCCTCTTTATTCCTCAGAAAGCAGCGCGGCCCACTCAGTCCTCACAATGCTATCAGAGGCCCAGACGCTCGCCATCCCCTGTGCTCTCACTTTATCTGCTCACAAAGACTCAACAATAGCCTATGTAGACATATTTCACCGAGACGCTGGCCCCTGCCACGCTAAGCAGCAGTGTGTGTGCGGCTCCCAGCTCTCCACTAGATCTCCCCGAGGCGATAGCATCGTCACCCTCTGGTCTTTGCTATTTTTCCCCACTCATTCTCAGCAGTGAAGATGGGGCGGTGTGATAGCACTTACATAAGAGAGCGTCCTTATGTCCATCCCCTCCGTCGTCTGTCTCTCTGTTCACTGAAGCAGCGAAGGAGTCTTGGATTCCCTTCAGACGCGACCATTCAGTCACTGGCTGAAGGAGCGGCTGGTCTTTGTGGGTTTTGCAGCGGGAGAAACACGCTTGAGCTATCTTACACATCTGCATTAGAATAAGGCGCTTCATGCTTTCTCAAATGTAACACGAATATATCAAAACACAGGATTACCTCTGAAAAGTCATCGGCTGTAACCCGCAGGTAGACGGCTGCATGTCCAAAAGGCCAGTGGACAGGGAGGAGTGGAGGGTCAGGAAGTTCTGGGTTAGTTCCAGAACTGAACCATGGTCTGTCTGTAGAGGTGGCACGTGTGTCATGAGACGGGACAGAAGTGCAGCGGTGAAAACAGGTTCACTTAGTCTCACTTGTATTGTCAAGCGTGCTGCCCAGTGTGTTCTTGGTGTCTGTGGATTCTTGTGAATCTGTTTTGGAGAATAAATATATTTACTTCGTTCCACACGTCTGAGTATGAGCCCGTCATCGTGATGCCGGTCTTCTTTTCCTGACCCCAGACATCACACCCCAGCGTGAGAATCCCCCACATTCCCAGGCCTGGGTGGTCGACTTAAATCACAGCCACCCGATCTGAAATCACTCAAGGAGGAAGAATGCTTCCAAATTCCTTGATTCAAGTCTTCCACTGGAGCTGGTTAAGCTGGTTTAATCAGTTGCTGGCGCGATGAGCATCTCGGCCCTCTGGTACGATAACATGTTCAGTATGAGGAACTTCAAACTGGTCTTGCAGCTTTTCGGCGACTAACAAGATGCTATTCAGCCCCTTTGGCTGCTGACGCATGGCGAGGATGTCCACCTGAATCTGAGAGTCCATTCACGCTTAAGTTAGATCAGAACAGCGTGAGCTCGGTCTGGACCGTTGTCAGACCAATCCTCTTAGGATCCCAGTTTCGCTACAGGTGAGAACACAGTGGGGAACCCAGTAGATTGTGGGTTGAAACTATAGCACCTATAGGTGCTGCAGGTGGAGAGAAGAGAGACGAGAGACCAAGGAGGCTGCAGCTGATAGGAAGGATGAGGAACACGTCAGAACTC
The DNA here is from genome assembly GCF_037954235.1 of Aulostomus chinensis. Lineage (NCBI taxonomy): Eukaryota > Metazoa > Chordata > Actinopteri > Syngnathiformes > Aulostomidae > Aulostomus > Aulostomus chinensis. Next base: position 25,132,331 of record NC_141340.1, on the reverse strand, counting down.
ATCGATACGACTGTCTTTCATGGTTCCAGTCCTTCTGTCTAGCGTCTCATCATCAAGCTTCATTTATGTAACAAAATGTCCAGTTATAATTGAACCTTTTACAACGATTGAAGTAGTCAACGTGACTGATTATTTTCCCACTGTTCCACTGTTGTTTCCCTTGCCTGGGAGTTTCTGTCACACCATCTTGAGTTAGACCTCAGTGGGGAGTCCTCCTGAGGAGTGGAGGGGTTGCTCTGGAGACCAAACTGGAAATCCAGGTCTTTGACAGCCCATCACTCTCCTGGCTGTTACAGTTTCACCAGGTGTTGAGCTCTGATCTGCTTCCCCTCTGACTTGGTGTCCAAGGGGCGAGACCTTGAACCTGCTCCTCAGGGTCCTGTGTGTGGTGTCTGGCTGGAGGTCTAGATGGATGGGTGGCCATGTTCTGCCTCAGAACTGAGCTCCCCCACCCTCCCAATCAGTGATTAAAGATCTTTTATTTGACAAATCACCCCGAGGCTCAAGGAAGGAGGCTAGCAGAACAGACGACGGCTGCTAGACAATCAGTGCCACAAGGTTTCTGTGTCACCGCGAGAGTTTCTCTCCACCTACCTACCTCTTTCATGAAGGATCAATAGACAGTGAGTAATACACACTTTCAAATACCAGTACCAAGTATCAGAGGCAGCTTAAGAATACTGCACAAAAGAACAATTAAAACCATCCAAGAGCGCTGAATATCAGATCCTGCTGAGCAGGTTTGTCAACTGTGCTGCTGTTATAAGCAGGACAATGGTTGAAAATATTTTCATGGAACAAACGATGATGGTCAGCCCATGCATGTTTAACACGTTCAGCCACGAACGCATTTTACTGCACAGAGATTTAAGACCAATATTCACTAAACAAGAGATGCAAATGCTGTTGAAAGATGAATTTAGAATAAGTAGAAGATTTAAAAAAGCGCACACTGGAAGAGTACAACAAAAGACATGAAGCATCCGAAATGAACACACACACACACACACACACACACACACACACAAATGAGCGTAAAGGTCATCCTGGAGAAGATTAGTTGCTCCATATTGAATAATACATGCGATCATGCTGTCTGTGAGAGTTTGTTTAAGGTTCAACAAACATGGCGAGCTGATTAGTCAACAACACTGACGCCCACTGGCGTGTTATTTCCAACACCTCCGTGTTTGAGGCTGCAAAGTGGGGTCTTGAAGTGCCACACAAGGAGGGTGAAGATATAACACACATGTCAAACATAACACATGTCAAAGTACGCAACCCCATTTCTTATTAGTATTTCATGCCTTGATGCATCAGGCTGCATTTAAGCCAAAAACAACCCTTCTGATGGAACACTCACTGTAACGAGTGGCAAGCAGGGGTTCTCCTCACCCTTCTACTGGCATCAGGTGGAACCGGCAGAAGAAGGATCTTTTCATCATCAGTGACAAATACAGAAACTCAAGGGCGGAAAAAGGTCTCACCTACTTTGTCACAGTTGTAAACAGAACATCAATACTGCAATACTACAGTACTGCAATACGACACCCAAAGATTAGTCAGACATTTTCTCCTGAATGTTCACACTGAAGAAAGAGCCTGAGGAAGTCATTTTACCTTCTATGTTGTACATCCTGTCGGGAAAAAGTACTAATATTATTGAGCATGTTACTTTCTCCTTTACAAGACTCCCAAATGACAATTACTTGACTAAACTGACCACATATTAGGAAACAACATCATGGTTACTCAGTGTACCATTGGAGACTTTAAGGAACCGTAGTGGGATAACAAGACGGTACCTGACTGTCAAAGGCTTCCCAGGGTTTTAAACTGGTAAAAACGTTGGTCCAAGCACAAGACCTTGAGGAACTCCTACACTGTCTTTTTCTTGATTCATTCTTAAACTCAATGAGCAAAAATGGCTCTTTTAGAGAGAACTAAAAGCTGTTTGGTAGATAATACGAACAAAAAAGGGCTTTGTTCATAGGTAGACATGAACCATGTATGAGCAGTACTGCAAAGGTGCAGCTGAGCCTGAAGACAAGGCCATTGCAGTTACCCCCCCCCCCCCCCCACAGCTGGACTGCCGGTGGACGATCCAGCCGGACAGTAAAGATGCTCATTTAGGCGAGACCTCTCTTGACTAAACGTCACTTTGCTGGGATTTAAGAGGCCAAGATAAGTGAGAGCAAGGAAGGAACAAGGATGAGAAATGACACGAGATGGAATTCAAATTCTGTGCTTCTGAGAGACCAGGACGACTTCTGCCTAAATCCTAATGGCTGTCAGACGTTTCCTGTGTATTTCACCTGGTGGGAAGCAGAGAAAAGAGAAAGATGAGGCCAGGAAGCAGAAGGAAACATTTGGGGGATATTTTTCTGCAGCAGCTGGTCTGTCTTTGTGATGATAGAGGTCCCACATTAATGTCAGAAAACCAGAGTTCCTTGTGGCTTATTCACTCTTATCTTTCTCTTCCCTCTCTTTTGTGTCTTCTTTTCTCATCCCCTCCACCCATTCACTACACTTTTCTCCTCCCTTCCCTCATAGTTTTCTCTTTATCTGCTCATTCTGGTCTCTGGGCTCTAATAAATGTCACACTGCATCATTCACCCTGACCAATGGCCAATTCCAATGCCAGACAACTCAGAGATGGCTTGTGAGAGCCCATCCATCGCTCCCAGCCTCTCACGGTTTTCATCATGGTCTCTGTCCACATTTCCTTGTTCTGTCTTTCTCCTCCACCATAATTAGCCTTTAAAATCTAAATTCTACAAGCCCGAGCACGAAGCGAGCCATCCGTTAACACCACCACCAGCTCTATCGATTCTGAATGTGTGGACACAACCAGTGAGGACACTGAACTAATTCTTTTAAAATATCAAACAACTAAAGAACTCATGGACACAATAACATGTAACAATACAAGTGTATTCACAAGGTGCCCAGTGAGTTTGCCTTCATTAGCACCCCAACCAACCAACCATTTTCACCCCTATTTCATATTTGTTATCATTGTCCGGTTCATATTTATCTGGTAGGGGCTGATGCTGCTACGCAGAAAAAATGCTGAGCAACACAATGAAAGCATCAAAGAATTCTGAGATGAACATTCAACGCTTTTAAAACAGCAACAGGAAACACACTGACATCAGACTTCAACTAGCTGGTAGGTTACTTTGAACTTATCAAATTCAGAGCAACTTGCCCAAGAACACATGGACTGAATTTTACACACACATCTACTTATACACTGCTTGTACACACAAAATTCCTTCAGTCTGAATTTGAAATGTCGATGTATAAATGCCGTTTTAGTCAGCTATTGTGCAGTGCAAAAATGATTTGCAATTGCCTGACACGATGTGAGAGGTGGCATCATGCAGTGGTTAATATTGAACAGGTGAGAAAGACCATGTGAGGATCCACTCACACAGGATGCTGGGGAGTATGGTTCTCAACACACTCAGTCAGGCAGGTGTCATAGCTTTTGCTGTGTAAAGCAAAGTCACATGACCTAAATGGACACATCATAGAGACATCCTGGTTCCAGAGGAAAAATTGCTCCATGTGTTGTTGGTCAAATGACAAAATAACATGTTGTAAGTAGAGGAGTGATGAGGTCACCAGGAGACGTGGCGTGATGATGCGGAGCAGCATCGAGAGTTAAGATGTCCACTAACCTCTGCACTAGAAATATCTGATCAAACGTTAAAAAGTTGATCATCGTGTCTTTTGTTAAGGAACCATTAATGTCCATGCAACCCTCTCGGGCGCCCGGTAACCTTCCCGTCAGCTCCCTCTCTCTACCCTCCCCACATCCCCGCCTTTTTCCATCTGTCAAGCCCATGACAGGGTCTGGCCCTGCTGGATGAGCGCAGCAACCACTTGTGACAACCATTTATGTGTGATTAATGGGTGAGCCGTAGCTGAGGGTGGGCCGAGGTCAGAGTGACATCAGAACTCATGCAAATCACAGCAATTAGTCTGTGACCGATAATGGGGTTTGGGGGTTGGGGGGTGCAAATGTAAAAAACTGTATTGTTAAATGTTGTTCTTACTCGGAGGACAGGAGTTGAACATCTAGAAGCACTTCAGTCAGTGGGCTACATACTGGATGTTGTTATCTCCACATTGGAAGATCAGGTGATCTGTGTCCGCTGGCGATCAGCAGAACTGGGGCCTCATGTATCAACGCGGTTTACGCAAGAAAAATTTGCGTACGCAAGGATCGATGCTCACGTTCAGATGTATCAACACGAAAATTTTGTCAATTCTTGCGCTGTTTCACGCCAACTCTGGAGCTGCAGTAGAAGTTGGCGGAAAGCCGATTCTTGCGTTAACTGCACTTTGGCGACACCCTGTGGCGGTGTTTGGTAACTGACATTATTTGATACCCGCACATACATCGGGCACAAAAAACCCATCAACACAAACCCAAACGCCTGTTGGCATGACTGAAGCGGCTATAAAAGAGCCTTCAAGATTGTGCTGAATGTGCAACTTTCAACAATGGCAGCACTTGTGCTGTTGGAGGAAGTGGCAAACAGGTTAATCAGACGGGAGCGATATTTCAGGGAGGATCTGCTGCAAAATTCCAATGAATGGTCGATGACCTGGTTCAGGCTACCGCAGCACATCCTCCTACACATTCTCACTCTAGCACAGAACTGCCAGGAGCCGAGCTGTGCCAGTGCCAACACTGGTGCTGAGTACACTCGGCTTCATGGCCACTGGCTCCTTCCAGTGAGAGATGGCAGACCGTTCGGGGTGAGCCAGTCGACCCTCAGCCGGGCAATGCCCTTGGTGGTGGTCCTGCTCATTTGCCTCTCCCGCAGGTACATTAAATTCCCTTACGGTGCGGTTGAACAGGTCAATATTAAAGTGCAATTTGCAGCAAACGCCAGATTCTCTATGTAATCGGAGCCATTGACTGCACTAATGTTGCCATAAAAGCGCCGTCCCATGAGGAACAAGCTTACGTTCATCGTAGGGTTTTCCACTCCATCAATGTGCAGATTCATCTGCGCATCGCAGATGTATCTGCTCAACATTGTTGCGAGGTGGCCTGGGTCAACGCACGACTTGCACATTCTGTCTAGCAGCACTGTTGTGGAGAGGCTGCGGGCAGGTGCGGTGACAGATTGCTGGCTGCTGGGTGAGTAAATGCTTAATTATATTGCATTATATATTTGAGAAACTTAACTTGCAGTCAACTAAACCAAAAGTGTGCAATACTGTGCTTTTACCGCAGGTGACAGTGGCTACACCCTGAGGACCTGGCTGATGACCCCTCTCCACAACCCCCTCACTGACCGAGAGCGGAGGTACAACAACCTCCACTCTCACACTCGGTCAGGGGTGGAGAGGGCCATCGGCCTGCTGAAGGGTCGGTGGCGCTGTCTGGACCGGAGTGGGGGCGTGCTGCTCTATTGGCCGGAAAACGTGTGCCGCATTGTGATGGCTTGTGGCGTCCTTCACAATGTGGCCAACCTGCATGGCGTCCCCCATGCCGAGCAGCATGTCCCCCCACGGGGATGACCCAGAGGCTGAAGGGATGGACGCCAATCCCGGCCGGGCAGCCGTCCTCGCACGGCAGACTTTCACTTCCACAATGTGAATGGGTAAGAAACAATCACACGATTCATGAAGCCAGATTATTTTATTTTTTCAACTAAACACTCTAGTACATTAATAAGGCGGTTGAGTCCCTCATTGATCCCCGTTAATTCCCAATGATGTCCTCCTGCGACTGCAGGACCACCTGTGTGAGGACCCTCCCGCTGGATCCGTGTGGGAGCCGGAGGATGCAACGCTGGGTCCGGGTAGCCTGGAGGACCGTCCACCGCTTGTCAGCCTGGTGCTGGGGCCGGGGGACGGACTGGCCCGAATGCCGCTGGTCCTGGCGGAGGATTCTGAGGCGGCGGACGGGCTGGCCAGCAGGGATGCTGCACATCGGTGGCATTGCAGACAGATCAATTTCTGTCAATGAACATATTGGTTTATTTAAATGGCCGATTGTGTATTGTTTTGCGTTTACAAAGCAGGTGGAAATGTTGGGTAAGAGAGTTATTACTTACTCTCCAGTCTCTCTGAGTCAGCGTGGGTGGCAGCGACAATCCCCCCACAGAGATGCTGCCCATGGCTGCCGCCACCCGCTGCTCAAAATCGTTAAGGTGCCCCTCTCCCTGACCCCCACCTGTCTGGCCGGCACTCCTCTGGAGGGCAGCTGTACACCGCTTGACCTCAACTTTGAGGTCTGACCACTTTTTTTTTAATCTCCGCGGGGGTGCGTGGCTCTAAACCCACCTGGTTCACCCTCTCACTTCTTATCCACCATCAACCTTCATTGTTCATCCTGACACCACTGGACAGGCTAACCAACAGAATCTGCTGTCTCTCCTCCACCTCTCCTACCAGAACCTCCAGCTCTACGCCGTGAACCTCTTTTTCTTTGACATTGTTTTGAGAGCACGGACAGCGGAGACCCTCTTTAAAAGTATTTGCGTATTTATAGGTGGGCGCAACGGGGGCGGGCCCTGTCGCTCCGACATCTGCGCTCAATTCCACGCTGATTGGGATGTATCAAGGAAACGTGCCTGGATTCTGGCGTTCGCACAGATTGAGACATCCGGATTTTTTTTTTGTACGCAACTCTCTCTCTTCTTGCGACCGCAAGTTTTTAGTATGAGATCCTCGCAAGTATTGATACATGAGGCCCCTGACCTGGAGTGGCTTGATCTCTCTAAAAGCACCTCAGAAACACAAATCTCAAGCGTTTTTGGACCAAGCTGACGAAGAACGTACTCGTTCCCAGCCCGGGACTGACTCCATATGTAAGGGGTGGAGCAGCACATTCAGTCGACGCACCAGTAGGAGATTCACACGGCCGTTTGAGTTAAGTTCTTGCTGCTTAAATGTCCCACGATATTTGCTGCAGGGACATGACGGCACTCTGACAAATTTTGAAAGAAACAATACTTGAATACAAAGGAAAGATCCTGTCTAAGAGTTCTGCTGCTGTCACTGGTAAGGTGTCACTGATGGCGTGGTAGATAAATGTGCATTGTATTTTTGTTTATCCTGTTATCAAAGCTGAAGGAGGCTACACAAACCTGACAGCCAGCAGCAGGAGTCCTCTAAGCTCCATGAGCTGGAGCCCGTGTGATCAATCCCTCACGTTGTAGTGGATCTTTGATTGATGGTGTGTAAGAAAGCTTGTGTGCATATCTAGGCCCAGTGATTCTACAGGGCTCTTGGGTCCACAGATGGACCCAAAGTGCTGACAGAGGAAATAAAGATCAGGCTGGCTGGAAAGCAGCAGCACATGAGAGGCGTCGTCTGGTCCTATTGGGCTGAATTTCAGTCCATTTCTGACCTTGGCCGGCCCAAGGCATAAGCGAACTAAGCACCTGCTTAGGGCCCCGTGACCACTAGGGGGCCCCCAAGAGCAATTAACTTAAAAAAAGAAAAAGTCATTAATTATTTTATCCGTGTGAGTGATGATGATTCATGTATTATCAAATGTACGTCCATGTACAAAAAAGACAATATTATGTTAACAGAGTGTAGTTTCCAACTGGCTCTCTGCTCTAAATGTCAGCGCTCCGCCAGTAACGTGTGCATCCAAGGGGCTCGGTGCAGGTTACACATGATGTCGCAAAAAAGGACCTACCCTGCAGGTGCTGAAAAGAGGAAAAGGAAGAATGAGGAAGAGGAAAAAAGGCAACAAGATAAAGGTATGTTTGCATGTCTTGATTGGTTGGTTGGCTGGTTTGGTGTCAAGGAGATTTTTAAAAGTTTCCTCAAAATAGTAAAGTCCCTAACTAGCCTATTAGCCTACAATAGCAATTTAGCTAGCTAACGTTAGTTCAAAACTAGAGAAATTTCTTTGTTAACTGGTAGATTAGATAGCTTACGATTCAAGCTAATGTTTTTGTGTTTGTGTAATACTGTGACTGAGTTGATTCTTTACATATATATATATATATATATATATATATATATATATATATATATATATATATTTTCTGTGTGAGTCTCCATGTTCTCCCTGTTCCTGTGTGGGTTCTCTCTGGTACTCCTGCTTCCTCCACCGTCCAAAGACATGCAATTGGGGACGAGGCTGATTGATTCTCTAAATTGACCGTAGGTATGAATGTGAGTGTGAATGGTTGTTCGTCTCTCTATGTTGGCCCTGTGATGGACTGGCGACCTGTCCAGGGTGAACCCCGCCTCTCGCCCGTAGACGCTGGGATAGGCTCCACCCCCGCGACCCTTAATATGTAGGAATAAGCGGAAGGTGACGATGGATGGATAGATTAAATGGATATATATATATATATATATATATATATATATATATATATATATATAAAGAATCAACTCAGTCACGGTATATATATATATATATATATATATATATATATATATATATATATTCTGGGTCGCTTCTGGGCATCATTTTTGACAACGTTTGATAGCAAATGTTTAATAAAAACTACCGTCAATTACAAACGTGGTGACGTTTGCTACCAATATGTTTTTGCATTAATGAATTGACTTCGTTAACTTATAGTTGGAGATGTGTTGTTTGCAATTGTTTGTTGCAGAGCATAGTAATTTATGTGAGTACATCAACTACCTATTCTGCTCCTAAGTTCTGTGAAACTTCCCCAGGAGCACTGTTGAAGTATTTTGGAGGAGGCCCTGCCACAGCCCAGGGGCAGTCCACCTCCTCAGGCTCAGCCAAGGCAACTGGATCAGGTGAGGGAAAAACTGTCACCATATATATTTAATCTCTAGTCAAAGTATCTCATGAAGATCTGCTAATACAAGATATTATTGGCTTAATATATTGTAAATTTATTTGTAAAATAAATGACATCTCACAAGGTGAGCTTTTGTTGTTGTTGATTTTCCTCTTCGGTCCATCTCCATCCTCTGCCTCATCCACTGTGCCCACTGTTTCTGCTGCAACCTCAGCTCTACCTGGTAAGTTGACAACAAACAGCCTTTGTGAGTGCTCAGTGCACTGCAGAACATTCTGAGATGAATAATTTTGTCCAAAAACATTAATTTCCTTATAGGTCCTCCATCTTTGGTCATGGAGGTTGATGTTTCATCTACTAATTCAGCAACATCCAGTTTGCAGCAGGGATCAGCAGGTCTGCCATAGACCCAGCTGAGTGGCCATCTTTCCTGACAGACTCAGAAAGGACTGATCAGGTACTAAGAGGGCCACTGCCTATAAAGGACACATTTGCATTCCCAAAAAGACACGATGGCCGAAGTTTCCACCATCATTACACATACAGACACTTAGTAAATGGGGAAAAAGTAAAGCGGAGCTGGCTTACATATTCAAAAAAGTAAAGATGCCATCTATCGCTTTTGCTGAAATTATTCTCTCAACAATCCATAAAACTGGCAACCGAGGGACAGCAAGATTGGGTCAACATAGGTGCACTGCTGAAACAGCATGAAAACAGTGAAGATCATTGGAGCAACATGGTGAGATGGAAGGAATTTTCCTTGCGTCTTTCAAAGGGGAAAACTATCGATCAAACAGAAATGGACTCTTGGAGGCAGAAAAGAATCGCTGGAGAGATGTTCTCACACGCTTAATCTGTATTCTTCCATCACTGGCAGAAAGGAACCTGGCACTGAGGGGATCTGTTGACACATTACACTGGACCAACAATGGGAACTTTCTAAAAGAAGTGGAGCTGATGGCTAAATTTGATCCTGTATTGCGAGATCACGTAAAACGTATTGACAGCATATCACATACTGGGGGAAAACAATTCAAAATGAGTTGATAACCTGTGCAAGTGATAAAACACTGGACACAATGGTGTCAGAAATCAAGGATTCTCAATATTATGCCATCATATTGGATTGCACCTCAGATGTAAGTCATCAAGAACAAATGTCTGTTGTGGTCCGTACTGTAAATCTTGGCAAAACACCAGAGATGAAGGAACACTTCTTGGGGTTTCTTGTAGCCCCTGAATCTACAGGTCAAGGCTTGTCTGAGCTAATTCTTCAGAGGCTTGAAGAACTGAACATCCCCTCTGAGGACTGTAGGGGACAATCATATGATAACAGCGCAAACATGAAAGGTGCAAATAAAGGTGGGCAGGCTCGGCTTTTTAAAAAAAATCCATGTGCTTTTTATGTGCCTTGTGGAGCCCATTCCTTAAATCTAGTGGTTTCAGATGCTGTTAAAGTGTCTGTGGATGCCACTTGCTTTTTTGGAAACGTGGAAAAAATCTCTAAACTCTTCTCAGGTTCCCCTCAAAGGTGGGCCATCTTGAAGCAGCATGTGAACATCACACTCAAGTCCTGGAGTGAAACACGATGGGAGAGCAGGATTAAAAGTATTGAACCACTACGCTACCAAGCAGACAAGGTGAGAGAAGCTTTGTTCGAACAAGATCTGTGCCACTTCTGATTCCAGAAAACTGTTTATGACATTTAACTCCTTGCTTTCTCCTCCAGTTGCTCAGCCTTCCACTGCGCTGACTTCAGACATGTTTGCCTCCTTTTTTACTGAAAAGGTTGCTGCAATCAGCAACCAGTTCTCTGAGCCTGACCAGTCCAGTCAGCACCAACCTGCCACTGCTGCTTCACTCTTCTCCTTTGCTCCCCTGAGCCAAGATGAAGTCTCCAGACTTCTCCTGAGCTCAAAACCAACAACTTGTCCTCTCGATCCAATACCCACCAGCATCCTGCAGACCATTTTGCCCACTATCAAACCTGCAGTCACACACATTGTCAATTCCTCCCTGGAAACTGGCATTTTTCCTGCTACTTTTAAGCAGGCCCGTGTCACCCCACTGCTCAAAAAGCCTCATCTCAACCCTGCCAAGGTTGAAAACTACAGGCCAGTATCACTTCTGCCATTCCTGTCAAAAATACTGGAGTGCTCAGTATTTAACCAGGTCTCTGAACATCTGCGGAACAACAACCTACTTGACTCTTTTCAGTCTGGCTTCAGGTGTGACCACTCCACTGAGACTGCACTCCTGTCAGTCCCTGAGTCACTGAGACGAGCTCGAGCTGCTGGTCAGTGCTCTGTCCTACTTCTGCTGGACCTGTCTGCTGCCTTCGACACGGTGAACCATCAGATTCTCCTCTCCACACTCTCTGAGCTCGGCATATCTGGTTCTGCCTAGTTGTGGTTCAAGTCCTACCTCACAGGCAGATCCTTCAGAGTGTCATGGCGAGGAAAGGTGTCTAGGTTACATGGCCTATCGACTGGGGTTCCTCAGGGGTCAGTGCTTGGTCCCCTTCTCTTCTCTCTGTACACCACCTCACTTGGTGCAGTGATCCGCTCCCATGGCTTCTCCTACCACTGTTATGCTGACGACACTCAGCTTCTCCTCTCTTTTCCACCTGATGACAGAACAGTCTCAGATCGTATATCAGCGTGTCTGGCTGATATCTCCACATGGATGAAGGAACGCCACCTTCAACTGAATCTCTCTAAGACTGAACTTATGGTCTTTCCAGCTTGTCCATCTGTTCAGCCTCAGTGTCAGTGTCAACTTGACTCGAGCCTACTTGCGCCCAGAAACTCAGCCAGAAACCTGGGTGTCATGATTGATGACCAGCTGACCTTTAAGGTTCATGTGGCCTCAGTTTCTCGGTCTTGCCGTTATGCCCTCTACAACATCAGGAAGATCAGACCCTTCCTGACCCAACAGACCACACAGATTCTGGTTCAGGCTCTTGTCATCTCACGCATTGACTACTGCAACTCTCTTCTGGCAGGCCTCCCTGCAGGCTCATTCAAGCCTCTGCAGATGATCCAGAATGCAGCAGCACGTCTGGTCTTCAACCAGCCCAAAAGGGCACATGTCACCCCGCTGCTGGTTTCTCTTCAATGGCTTCCAGTGGCAGCCAGGATCAAATTCAAGGCACTTCTCTTGGCTCACAAAACAATCACAAGAACGGCTCCAGACTACCTGGAATCCCTGATCCAGGTCTACTCTCCTTCTCGCCCACTACGCTCTGCATGCCAGAGACGCCTGGTGCTTCCAGCCCAGCGCTGCTCCAAATCTCTAGCCAGACTCTTCTCTTCTGTTGTTCCCAAATGGTGGTAGAACTACCGAACTCTGTGCGTTCTGCTGAGTCCCTTTCTACTTTTAAGAGACAATTGAAGACTCAATTGTTCAGAGAGCACCGAGGCACTGAACCTGACTCTGCTCCTCTTTGGGGTAGAATCAGTCAGAGGGTCCAAGACCCAGCACTGAGTGACTATGTAGCACTAACTGTGTTGTGTCATGTTGTATGTCTGTTATATAAAAATAAAAAAAGGGTGGGGGGGCAACACTTCTTCTGCCACTAGATGGCAGTACCTGTGACCAAATCACAACTGAAGCACTTTTGCGCTACTATGGACTTTTCCTTAATTAAGTCTAAATTCTTGCTTGTGTTGTACGTCGCTTTGGACAAAAGCGTCTGCTAAATGAAATTGTAGAATTGTAGGTCAGGGAAAAAACGACTGACCCCACAGTGAAAGCTGAGACCCACTCCCTTGCTGAAGAAATTGGATCATTCAGATTTCACATTTGCTGCGTGGTTTGGTGTGACATTCTCTCTCTCCCAGATAAACACCACAAGCAAACTACTTCAGTGGGCCAACATGCAGGTCGATGTTGCAGTGAGCCTCGTTCAGAAAAAACAAACAAAATTGAATCAGTTACAGGGCAACTGGTTTTAAAGATGCACAGGTCTCAGCAAAAGACAGATGTGAACAAATGAACACTGAGGCAGTGCTTAAGCAGAAGAGGTTGCGAACCACAAAAAGGCACTTTGCCTATGAGATGCCTGATGAGCCACAAGCCGATGCAATGAAGAGGCTGGAAGTATCCTTTTTCAACGCTGTGGTAGACTGGAGCATCCGGTCTTTGGAGGACCGCTTTCAGTCCCTAGAGGAGGTCAGAAGCCATTTTGGAGTGCTTCTCAACTTTTGCCAGCTTGATGCACAGACAAGGAGGAATCAATGTAAACTTCTTGGAGACAAGCTCACCTCAGGAGAACAGGCTGATATTGATGGGAGTGCACTGGCTACAGAGATGGTGAGCCTTCCAGAACTCCCCAAAGCACAGATGACTGCATCTGAGCTGCTCACTGACCTCTCAAAATGAGATCTGTGAGTTGTATCCAAATCTTTGGTAGCTCCACAGATAGCCTGCAACTCCCTGTAACTGTTGCGTCTGCAGAGCGGCGCTTGTCCAAACTCAAATTAATAAAGAGCTACTTGAGCTCTTCCATGGCACAAGAAAGACTGAGAGGACTGGCAGTGATCAGTGGAAACAGCACAGGTGGCCATCAGATATCTTACAGTGATGTCATCAATGACTTTGCCTCCAGAAAAGCCAGGAAACTCAGGTTCGAAGGAGTAGGTGGAGCACTGAGGAAGAAGAGAGAGGAACATAAAAGTCAAATGTTTGGGTTGCTGTCGTCAGTTTGGATTTTCTCTCTCTCCATTTTTACCAAAGCTTTTGCACATTTAACATGGTTTCAGACGTAATTGTTAAACTTTATATTCTATTTATAAACTTGGTTTGTTACCTTGTTTCAGGTACCTCTGTGCATTGACATAATTATTGAAGTATTTGCTTGATTTTTTGAATTCATTTTATTTAATACTGTCTGTTTTTGTAAATTTGTTGTTGCAGTTTCTTTAAAACAAAACTAATGAAGCAGATTGTGTTTACAGTAAATGATTGATTTATTTTGTGACTTTTAGTTGGCCCAGATGACTTTCAGGACCCCACTGAGTACCATGTCACTTTGAATATGAAGAGTGAATCAACCCCAGGCTGCTCTTGGAGCTGAACTTCGTACCATTTCAGATTATAAACCATAGGTAAAACATGCCAGGCTGCTCTTTGAGGTTTTATGTATTGATTCCCGTGTGGCCAATAGGGGAAGTTGCTGACTGAAATCTGTTGTCTGCTTCCATGGCCTTGATCACTGTGGATTACAGTCGACTAAAACAAAAACATCTGACATCAAGTTTTACAAGTGTATTCGTGATGACAGAGTAGAACATGAAATGAGTTATAGTCGGTATGTGAGTGATCAACATTGGAGGTCATGGAGGGCCCCAAAATCACATTTTGCTGAGGGCCCCATGGAGGCTTGGGCCGGCCCTGCGACCTGAGAACGCATCGTCTGAACATGTGAAGATGCTCCCTCTTTCTTGAAGTGTCTGTCTTTAAACATTCCAGCATCCAACTGCTGACATCAAGGGTTCATGTGATCCAAGGCTCTGTGTCACTGTGAAATGAGGGAAAAGAGGAGGAACCAGGCCACACCCACTGATGAAACCTGGGCTCTGGACCAAGTGATGCCCCCTTGTAACTGAAGTCTCTGACACAGAATTCCTTGCATAACTTCAATCACACACACACACACACACACGCACACACACACATAGACACACAAATACACTCATATAGTCACACACAAATACACTCTTATAGTCACACACACAAATATACTCATATAGTGACACACATATACACTCATATAGTCACACACACAAATACACTCATATAGTCACACACACAAATACACTTATGTAGTCACACACACAAATACACTCATATAGTCACACACACAAATACACTCATATAGTCACACACAAATACACTCATATAGTCACACACACAAATACACTCATATACTCACACACACAAATACACTCATATAGTCACACACACAAATACACTCATATAGTCACACACACAAATACACTTATGTAGTCACACACACAAATACACTCATATAGTCACACACACAAATACACTCTTATAGTCACACACACAAATACACTCATATAGTCAAACACACAAATACACTCATATAGTAACACAAACAAATACACTTATGTAGTCACACACACAAATACACTCATATAGTCATACACACATAAATACAGTCATATAGTCACACACACAAATACACTCATATAGTCACACACAAATACACTCTTATAGTCACACACACAAATACACTCATATAGTAACACACACAAATACACTTATGTAGTCACACACAAATACACTCATAGTCATACACACATAAATACAGTCATATAGTCACACACACAAATACACTCAAATAGTCACACACACAAATACATTCGTAAAGTCATACACACAAATACACTCATATAGTCACACACACACAAATACACTCATATAGTGACACACACAAATACACTCTTATAGTCACACACACAAATACACTCATATAGTCACACACAAAAATACACTCATATAGTCATACACACATAAATACAGTCATATAGTCACACACACAAATACACTCATATAGTCACACACAAATACACTCTTATAGTCACACACACAAATATACTCATATAGTGACACACATATACACTCATATAGTCACACACACAAATACACTCATATAGTCACACACAAATACACTCTTATAGTCACACACACAAATATACTCATATAGTGACACACATATACACTCATATAGTCACACACACAAATACACTTATGTAGTCACACACACAAATACACTCTTATAATCACACACACAAATACACTCATATAGTCACACACACAAATACACTCATATAGTAACACACACAAATACACTTATGTAGTCACACACAAAAATACACTCTTATAGTCACACACACAAATACACTCATATAGTCACACACACAAATACACTCTTATAGTCACACACACAAATACACTCATATAGTCACACACACAAATACACTCATATAGTAACACACACAAATACACTCATATAGTCATACACACATAAATACAGTCATATAGTCACACACACAAATACACTCAAATAGTCACACACACAAATACATTCGTAAAGTCATACACACAAATACACTCATATAGTCACACACACACAAATACACTCATATAGTGACACACACAAATACACTCTTATAGTCACACACACAAATACACTCATATAGTCACACACACAAATACACTCATATAGTCACACACACAAATACACTCATATAGTCACACACACACAAATACACCCATATAGTCATGCACACAAATACACTCATATAGTCACACACAAATACACTCTTATAGTCACACACACAAATACACTCATATAGTGACACACACAAATACACTCTTATAGTCACACACACAAATACACTCATATAGTCACACACACAAATACACTCATATAGTCACACACACAAATACACTCATATAGTCACACACACACAAATACACTCATATACTCACACACACAAATACACTCATATAGTCACACACACAAATACACTCATATAGTCACACACAAATACACTCATATAGTCACACACACAAATACACTCATATAGTCGTACACACACAAATACACTCATATAGTCACACACACAAATACACTCATATAGTCACACACAAATACACTCATATAGTCACACACACAAATACACTCATATAGTCACACACAAATACACTCATATAGTCACACACACAAATACACTAATAGTCGCACACAAAAATACACTCCTATAGTCACACACAAATACACTCATATAGTCATACACACAAAAATACACTAATAGTCGCACACAAAAATACACTCCTATAGTCACACACAAATACACTCATATAGTCATACACACACAAATACACCCATATAGTGACACACAAATACACTCATATAGTCACACACACAAATACACTCATATAGTCACACACAAATACACTCATATAGTCATACACACACAAATACACTCATATAGTCACACACACAAATACACTCATATAGTCACACACAAATACACTCATATAGTCATACACACACAAATACACAAATAGTCGCACACAAAAATACACTCCTATAGTCACACACAAATACACTCATATAGTCATACACACACAAATACACTAATAGTCGCACACAAATACACTCATATAGTCACACACACATATACACTCATATAGTCACACACAAATACACTCATATAGTCACACACAAATACACTCATATGGACACACACAAATACACTCATATAGTCACACACAAATACACTCATATGGACACACACACAAATACACTCATATAGTCATACACACAAATACACTCATATAGTAAAACACAAATACACTCATATAGTCATACACACAAATACACTCATATGGACACACACACAAATACACTCATATAGTCACACACAAATACACTCATAAGGTCGTACACACAAATACACTCATATAGTCACACACACACAAATACACTCAT
The DNA here is from genome assembly GCF_037954235.1 of Aulostomus chinensis. NCBI lineage: Eukaryota > Metazoa > Chordata > Actinopteri > Syngnathiformes > Aulostomidae > Aulostomus > Aulostomus chinensis. The sequence goes on along the minus strand of NC_141340.1, from coordinate 25,115,027 downwards.
ATAGTCATACACAAATACACTCATAAGGTCGTACACACAAATACACTCATATAGTCACACACACAAATACACTCATATAGTGACACACACAAATACCCTCATAAAGTCTCACACACAAATACACTCATAAGGTCGTACACACAAATACACTCATATAGTCACACACAAATACACTCATATAGTCACACACACAAATACACTCATATAGTCATACACACAAATACACTCATATAGTCACACACACAAATACACTCTTATAGTCATACACACAAATACACTCATATAGTCACGCACACAAATACCCTCATATAGTCACACACACAAATACACTCATATAGTCACAAACACAAATACACTCATATAGTCACACACACAAGTACCCTCATATAGTCACACACACAAATACACTCATATAGTCACACATACAAATACACTCATATAGTCACACACACAAATACACTCATATAGTCACACACACAAATACACTCATATAGTCACACACACAAATACACTCTTATAGTCATACACACAAATACACTCATATAGTCACACACACAAATACACTCATATAGTCACACACACAAATACACTCATGTAGTCACACACACAAATACACTCATATAGTCACACACACAAATACACTCATATAGTCACACACACAAATACACTCATATAGTCACACATACAAATACACTCATATAGTCACACACACACATACACTCATATAGTCACACACACAAATACACTCATATAGTCACACACACAAATACACTCATATAGTCACACACACAAATACACTCATATAGTCATACACACAAATACACTCATATAGTCACACACACAAATACAATCATATAGTCACACACACAAATACACTCATATAATCACACACACACAAATACACCCATATAGTCATACACACATAAATACACTCATATAGTCATACACACATAAATACACTCATATAGTCCTAAACACAAATACACTCAGTCACACACACAAATACACTCATATAGTCATACACACATAAATACACTCATATAGTCCTAAACACAAATACACTCAGTCACACACACAAATACACTCATATAGTCATACACACATAAATACAGTCATATAATCACACACACAAATACACTCGTATAGTCCAACACACAAATACACTCAGTCACACACACAAATACACTCATATAGTCACACACACACAAATACACTCTTATAGTCATACACAAATACACTCATAAGGTCGTACACACAAATACACTCATATAGTCACACACACAAATACACTCATATTGTCATACACACACAAATACACTCATATAATCATACACACAAACACACTCATATAGTCACACACACAAATACACTCATATAGTCACACACACAAATACACTCATATTGTCATACACACACAAATACACTCATATAATCATACACACAAACACACTCATATAGTCACACACACAAATACACTCATATAGTCATCCACACACAAATACACTCATATAGTCATACACACAAATACACTCGAATAGTCACACACACACAAATACACTCTTATAGTCATACACACAAATACACTCGTATAGTCATACACAAATACACTCATAAGGTCGTACACACAAATACACTCATATAGTCATACACACACAAATACACTCATATAGACACACACACAAATACACTCTTATAGTCACAAACACACAAATACACTCACATAGTGACACACACAAATACACTCATATAGTGACACACAAATACACTCATATAGTCACACACACACAAATACACTCATATAGTGACACAAAAATACACTCATATAGTCACACACACAAATACACTCATATAGTCACACACACACAAATACACTCATATAGTCACACACACAAATACACGCATATAGTCACACACACAAATACACTCATATAGTCACACACACACAAATACACTCATATAGTCACACACACAAATACACTCATATAGTCACACACACAAATAAACTCTTATAGTCACACACACAAATACACTCATATAGTGACACACACAAATACACTCATATAGTCACACACACAAATACACTAATATAGTCACACACACACAAATACACTCATAAAGTCACACACACAAATACACTCATATAGTCACAAACACACAAATACACTCATATAGTCACAAACACACAAATACACTCATATAGTCACACACACAAATACACTCATACAGTGACACACACAAATACACTCATATAGTCACACACAAATACACTCATATAGTCACACACACAAATACACTCATACAGTGACACACACAAATACACTCATATAGTGACACACACAAATACACTCTTATAGTCACAAACACACAAATACACTCATATAGTCACAGACACAAGTACACTCATATAGTCATACACACAAATACACTCATAAGATCGTACACACAAATACACTCATAAAGTCACACACAAATACACTCATATAGTCACACACACAAATACACTCATATAGTCACAAACACACAAATACACTCTTATAGTCACACACACAAATACACTCATATAGTCACACACACAAATACACTCATACAGTCAGACATACAAATACACTCATATAGTCACACACACACACAAATACACTCATATAGGAAGACATACAAATACACTCATATAGTCACACACACAAATACACTCATATAGTCACACACAAATACACTCTTATAGTCACACACAAATACACACATGTAGTAACACACAAAAATACACACATGTAGTGACACACACAAATACACTCAATTAGTCATACACAAATACACTCATATAGTCACACACACGAATACACTCATATAGTCACACACACAAATACACTCATATAGTCACACACACAAATACACTCATAAAGTCACACACACAAATACACTCTTATAGTCATACACACAAATACACTCATATAGTCACACACACAAATACACTCATATAGTCATACACACAAATACACTCATATAGTCACACACACAAATACACTCTTATAGTCATACACACAAATACACTCTTATAGTCATACACACAAATACACTCATATAGTCACACACAAATACACTCATATAGTCACACACACAAATACACTCTTATAGTCATACACACAAATACACTCTTATAGTCACAAACACACAAATACACTCACATAGTGACACACACAAATACACTCATATAGTGACACACAAATACACTCATATAGTCACACACACACAAATACACTCATATAGTGACACAAAAATACACTCACATAGTCACACACACAAATACACTCATATAGTCACACACACACAAATACACTCTTATAGTCACACACACAAATACACGCATATAGTCACACACACAAATACACTCATATAGTCACACACACACAAATACACTCATATAGTCACACACACAAATACACTCATATAGTCACACACACAAATAAACTCTTATAGTCACACACACAAATACACTCATATAGTGACACACACAAATACACTCATATAGTCACACACACAAATACACTCATATAGTCACACACACACAAATACACTCATAAAGTCACACACAAATACACTCATATAGTCACAAACACACAAATACACTCATATAGTCACAAACACACAAATACACTCATATAGTCACACACACAAATACACTCATACAGTGACACACACAAATACACTCATATAGTCACACACAAATACACTCATATAGTCACACACACAAATACACTCATACAGTGACACACACAAATACACTCATATAGTGACACACACAAATACACTCTTATAGTCACAAACACACAAATACACTCATATAGTCACAGACACAAGTACACTCATATAGTCATACACACAAATACACTCATAAGATCGTACACACAAATACACTCATAAAGTCACACACAAATACACTCATATAGTCACACACACAAATACACTCATATAGTCACAAACACACAAATACACTCTTATAGTCACACACACAAATACACTCATATAGTCACACACACAAATACACTCATACAGTCAGACATACAAATACACTCATAAAGTTACACACACACACAAATACACTCATATAGGAAGACATACAAATACACTCATATAGTCACACACACAAATACACTCATATAGTCACACACGCAAATACATTCACATACTCATACACACAGAAATACACTATTATAGTCACACACACAACTACACTCATATAGTCATACACACAAATACACTAATATAGTCAAACACACACACACAAATACACTCTTATAGTCACACACAAATACACTCATATAGTCACACACAAATACACTCTTATAGTCACACACAAATACACACATGTAGTAACACACAAAAATACACACATGTAGTGACACACACAAATACACTCAATTAGTCATACACAAATACACTCATATAGTCACACACACGAATACACTCATATAGTCACACACACAAATACACTCATATAGTCACACACACAAATACACTCATATAGTCACACACACAAATACACTCTTATAGTCATACACACAAATACACTCATATAGTCACACACACAAATACACTCATATAGTCATACACACAAATACACTCATATAGTCACACACACAAATACACTCTTATAGTCATACACACAAATACACTCTTATAGTCATACACACAAATACACTCATATAGTCACACACAAATACACTCATATAGTCACACACAAATACACTCATATAGTCACACAAACACAAATACACTCATTTCGTCACACACACAAATACACTCATATAGTCACACACACAAACACACTCATATAGTCACACACAAATACACTCATATAGTCACACACAAATACACTCATATAGTCACACACACAAATACACTCTTATAGTCATACACACAAATACACTCATATAGTCATACACACAAATACACTCATATAGTAAAACACAAATACACTCATATAGTCACACACACAAATACACTCATATAGTCATACACACAAATACACTCATATGGACACACACACAAATACACTCATATAGTCACACACAAATACACTCATAAGGTCGTACACACAAATACACTCATATAGTCACACACAAATACACTCATAAGGTCGTACACACAAATACACTCATATAGTCACACACACACAAATACACTCATATAGTCATACACAAATACACTCATAAGGTCGTACACACAAATACACTCATATAGTCACACACACAAATACACTCATATAGTGACACACACAAATACCCTCATAAAGTCTCACACACAAATACACTCATAAGGTCGTACACACAAATACACTCATATAGTCACACACAAATACACTCATATAGTCACACACACAAATACACTCATATAGTCATACACACAAATACACTCATATAGTCACACACACAAATACACTCTTATAGTCATACACACAAATACACTCATATAGTCACACACACAAATACACTCATATAGTCACACACACAAATACACTCATATAGTCACACACACAAATACACTCATATAGTCACACACACAAATACACTCATATAATCACACACACAAATACACTCATATAGTCACACACAAATACCCTCATATAGTCACACACACAAATACACTCATATAGTCACACACACAAGTACCCTCATATAGTCACACACACAAATACACTCATATAGTCACACATACAAATACACTCATATAGTCACACACACAAATACACTCATATAGTCACACACACAAATACACTCATATAGTCACACACACAAATACACTCTTATAGTCATACACACAAATACACTCATATAGTCACACACACAAATACACTCATATAGTCACACACACAAATACACTCATGTAGTCACACACACAAATACACTCATATAGTCACACACACAAATACACTCATATAGTCACACACACAAATACACTCATATAGTCACACATACAAATACACTCATATAGTCACACACACACATACACTCATATAGTCACACACACAAATACACTCATATAGTCACACACACAAATACACTCATATAGTCACACACACAAATACACTCATATAGTCATACACACAAATACACTCATATAGTCACACACACAAATACACTCTTATAGTCATACACACAAATACACTCATATAGTCACACACACAAATACACTCATATAGTCACACACAAATACACTCGTATAGTCATACACACACAAATACACTCATATAGTCTCACACACAAATACACTCATATAGTCATACACACAAATACACTCATATAGTCACACACAAATACACTCATATAGTCACACACACAAATACACTCATATAGTCACACACACAAATACAATCATATAGTCACACACACAAATACACTCATATAATCACACACACACAAATACACCCATATAGTCATACACACATAAATACACTCATATAGTCCTAAACACAAATACACTCAGTCACACACACAAATACACTCGTATAGTCCTAAACACAAATACACTCAGTCACACACACAAATTCACTCATATAGTCACACACAAATACACTCATATAGTCACATACAAATACACTCATATAGTCACACACACAAATACACTCATATAGTCACACACACAAATACAATCATATAGTCACACACACAAATACACTCATATAATCACACACACACAAATACACCCATATAGTCATACACACATAAATACACTCATATAGTCCTAAACACAAATACACTCAGTCACACACACAAATACACTCATATAGTCATACACACATAAATACACTCATATAGTCCTAAACACAAATACACTCAGTCACACACACAAATACACTCATATAGTCATACACACATAAATACAGTCATATAATCACACACACAAATACACTCGTATAGTCCAACACACAAATACACTCAGTCACACACACAAATACACTCATATAGTCACACACACACAAATACACTCTTATAGTCATACACAAATACACTCATAAGGTCGTACACACAAATACACTCATATAGTCACACACACACAAATACACTCTTATAGTCATACACAAATACACTCATAAGGTCGTACACACAAATACACTCATATAGTCATACACACACAAATACACTCATATAGTCACACACACAAATACACTCATATTGTCATACACACACAAATACACTCATATAGTCATACACACAAACACACTCATATAGTCACACACACAAATACACTCATATAGTCATCCACACACAAATACACTCTTATAGTCATACACACAAATACACTCGAATAGTCACACACACACAAATACACTCTTATAGTCATACACACAAATACACTCGTATAGTCATACACAAATACACTCATAAGGTCGTACACACAAATACACTCATATAGTCATACACACACAAATACACTCATATAGACACACACACAAATACACTCTTATAGTCACAAACACACAAATACACTCACATAGTGACACACACAAATACACTCATATAGTGACACACAAATACACTCATATAGTCACATACACACAAATACACTCATATAGTGACACAAAAATACACTCATATAGTCACACACACAAATACACTCATATAGTCACACACACACAAATACACTCATATAGTCACACACACAAATACACGCATATAGTCACACACACAAATACACTCATATAGTCACACACACACAAATACACTCATATAGTCACACACACAAATACACTCATATAGTCACACACACAAATAAACTCTTATAGTCACACACACAAATACACTCATATAGTGACACACACAAATACACTCATATAGTCACACACACAAATACACTTATATAGTCACACACACACAAATACACTCATAAAGTCACACACACAAATACACTCATATAGTCACAAACACACAAATACACTCATATAGTCACAAACACACAAATACACTCATATAGTCACACACACAAATACACTCATACAGTGACACACACAAATACACTCATATAGTCACACACAAATACACTCATATAGTCACACACACAAATACACTCATACAGTGACACACACAAATACACTCATATAGTGACACACACAAATACACTCTTATAGTCACAAACACACAAATACACTCATATAGTCACAGACACAAGTACACTCATATAGTCATACACACAAATACACTCATAAGATCGTACACACAAATACACTCATAAAGTCACACACAAATACACTCATATAGTCACACACACAAATACACTCATATAGTCACAAACACACAAATACACTCTTATAGTCACACACACAAATACACTCATATGGTCATACACACAAATACACTCATACAGTCAGACATACAAATACACTCATATAGTCACACACACACACAAATACACTCATATAGGAAGACATACAAATACACTCATATAGTCACACACACAAATACACTCATATAGTCACACACGCAAATACATTCACATACTCATACACACAGAAATACACTATTATAGTCACACACACAACTACACTCATATAGTCATACACACAAATACACTAATATAGTCAAACACACACACACAAATACACTCTTATAGTCACACACAAATACACTCATATAGTCATACACACAAAAACACTCATATAGTCACACACACAAATACACTCGTATAGTCATACACACACAAATACACTCATATAGTCACACACAAATACACTCATATAGTCACACACACAAATACACTCATATAGTCACACACACAAATACAATCATATAGTCACACACACAAATACACTCATATAGTCATACACACAAATACACTCATATAGTCACACACAAATACACTCATATAGTCACACACACAAATACACTCATATAGTCACACACACAAATACAATCATATAGTCACACACACAAATACACTCATATAATCACACACACACAAATACACCCATATAGTCATACACACATAAATACACTCATATAGTCCTAAACACAAATACACTCAGTCACACACACAAATACACTCGTATAGTCCTAAACACAAATACACTCAGTCACACACACAAATACACTCATATAGTCACACACAAATACACTCATATAGTCACACACACAAATACACTCATATAGTCACACACACAAATACAATCATATAGTCACACACACAAATACACTCATATAATCACACACACACAAATACACCCATATAGTCATACACACATAAATACACTCATATAGTCCTAAACACAAATACACTCAGTCACACACACAAATACACTCATATAGTCATACACACATAAATACAGTCATATAATCACACACACAAATACACTCTTATAGTCATACACACAAATACACTCGTATAGTCCAACACACAAATACACTCAGTCACACACACACAAATACACTCTTATAGTCATACACAAATACACTCATAAGGTCGTACACACAAATACACTCATATAGTCATACACACACAAATACACTCATATAGTCACACACACAAATACACTCATATTGTCATACACACACAAATACACTCATATAGTCATACACACAAACACACTCATATAGTCACACACACAAATACACTCATATAGTCACACACACAAATACACTCATATAGTCATACACACAAATACACTCGTATAGTCACACACACACAAATACACTCTTATAGTCATACACACAAATACACTCGTATAGTCATACACAAATACACTCATAAGGTCGTACACACAAATACACTCATATAGACACACACACAAATACACTCTTATAGTCACAAACACACAAATACACTCACATAGTGACACACACAAATACACTCATATAGTGACACACAAATACACTCATATAGTCACACACACACAAATACACTCATATAGTGACACAAAAATACACTCATATAGTCACACACACAAATACACTCATATAGTCACACACACACAAATACACTCATATAGTCACACACACAAATACACGCATATAGTCACACACACAAATAAACTCTTATAGTCACAAACACACAAATACACTCATATAGTCATACACACACAAATACACTCATATAGTCACACACACATAAATACACTCATATAGTGACACACACAAATACACTCATATAGTGACACACACAAATACACTCATATAGTCACAAACACACAAATACACTCATATAGTCACACACACAAATACACTCATACAGTGACACACACAAATACACTCATATAGTCACACACACACAAATACACTCATAAAGTCACACACACAAATACACTAATATAGTCACAAACACACAAATACACTCATATAGTCACAAACACACAAATACACTCATATAGTCACACACACAAATACACTCATACAGTGACACACACAAATACACTCATATAGTCACACACACAAATACACTCATACAGTGACACACACAAATACACTCATATAGTGACACACACAAATACACTCATATAGTCACACACACAAATACACTCATATAGTCACACACACACAAATACACTCATAAAGTCACACACACAAATACACTCATATAGTCACAAACACACAAATACACTCATATAGTCACACACACAAATACACTCATACAGTGACACACAAATACACTCATATAGTCACAAACACACAAATACACTCATATAGTCACACACACAAATACACTCATACAGTGACACACACAAATACACTCATATAGTCACACACAAATACACTCATATAGTCACACACACACAAATACACTCATATAGTCACAAACACACAAATACACTCATATAGTCACACACACAAATACACTCATACAGTGACACACACAAATACACTCATATAGTCACACACAAATACACTCATATAGTCACACACACAAATACACTCATACAGTGACACACACAAATACACTCATATAGTGACACACACAAATACACTCATATAGTCACAGACACAAGTACACTCATATAGTCATACACACAAATACACTCATAAGGTCGTACACACAAATACACTCATAAAGTCACACAAATACACTCATATAGTCACACACACAAATACACTCATATAGTCACAAACACACAAATACACTCTTATAGTCACACACACAAATACACTCATATGGTCATACACACAAATATACTCATAAGGTCGTACACACAAATACACTCATAAAGTCACACACAAATACACTCATATAGTCACACACAAAAATACACTCATATAGTCATACACACACAAATACACTCATATAGTCACACACACAAATACATTCATATACTCACACACACAGAAATACACTCATATAGGAAGACATACAAATACACTCATATAGTCACAAACACAAATACACTCATATAGTCACACACACAAATACACTCATATACTCACACACACAGAAATACACTCATATAGTCACACACACAAATACACTCATATAGTCATACACACAAATACACTCACATAGTCACAAACACAAATACACTCATAGAGTCAGACATACAAATACACTCATATAGTCACACACACACACAAATACACTCATATAGGAAGACATACAAATATACTCATATAGTCACACACACAAATACACTCATAAAGTCACACACGCAAATACATTCACATACTCATACACACAGAAATACACTATTATAGTCACACACAACTACACATATAGTCATACACACAAATACACTAATATAGTCAAACACACACACACACAACTACACTCTTATAGTCTACACACAAATACACTCTTATAGTCACACACAAATACACTCATATAGTCACACAAAAATACACTCTTATAGTCACACACAAACACACTCAGATAGTCACACACACAAACACACTCATATTGTTACACACAAATACACTCATATAGTCACACACACAAATACACTCTTATAGTCACACACAAATACACTCATATATTCACACACACAAATACACTCATATAGGCACACACACAAATACACTCATATAGTCACACACACAAATACACTCGTATAGTCACACAAACACAAATACACTCATATAGTAATACTCACACAAATACACTCATATAGTCACACACACAAATACACTCATATAGTCACACACAAATACACTCTTATAGTCACACACCCATAAATACACTCATATAGTCACACACACAAATACACTCATATAGTCACACACACAACTACACTCATATAGTCACACACACAAATACACTCCTATAGTCACACACACACAAATACACTCATATAGTCAAACACAAATACACTCATATAGTCACACACACACAAATACACTCATGTAGTCGATCACAAATACACTCATATAGTCACACACACATAAATACACTCTTATAGTCACACACACAAATACACTCATATAGTCACACACACAAATACACTCATATAGTCACACATACAAATACACTCTTATAGTCTACACACAAATACACTCTTATAGTCACACACACAAATACACTCATATAGTCACACACACAAATACACTCATATAGTCACACACACAAATACACTCTTATAGTCACACACAAATACACTCTTATAGTCACATACAAATACATTCATATAGTCGAACATACAAATACACTCATATAGTCACATACACGAATACACTCATATAGTCACACACAAATACACTCGTATAGTCACACACAAATACAATCGTATAGTCACACACAAATACACTCGTAAAGTCACACATACAAATACACTCATATAGTCACACACAAATACACTCTTATAGTCACACACAAATACACTCGTACAGTCATACACACAAATACACTCATATAGTCACACACACGAATACACTCATATAGTCACACACAAATACACTCGAAAAGTCATACACACACAAATACACTCGTAAAGTCACACATACAAATACACTCATATAGTCACACACAAATACACTCTTATAGTCACACACAAATACACTCGTACAGTCATACACACAAATACACTCATATAGTCACACACACGAATACACTCATTTTGTCACACACAAATACACTCTGATAGTCACACACAAATACACTCGTATAGTCACACACACAAATACACTCGTATAGTCACACATACAAATACACTCATATAGTCACACACAAATACACTCTTATAGTCACACACAAATACACTCGTATAGTCACACACACAAATACACTCATATAGTCATACACACAAATACCCTCATATAGTCATACACAAATACACTCTTATAGTCACACACAAATACACTCTTATAGTCACACACAAAGACACTCTTATAGTCACACACAAATACATTCATATAGTAACATACACAAATACACTCTTATAGTCACACACACAAATACACTCATATAGTAACATACACAAATACACTCTTATAATCATACACACAAATACACTCATATAATCACATACACGAATACACTCCTATAGTCACACACAAATACACTCATATAGTCACACACAAATACAATCGTATAGTCACACACACAAATACACTCATATAGTCACACACAAATACACTCATATAGTCACACAAACACAAATACACTCTTATAGTCACACACAAATAAACTCCTATAGTCAAACACACAAATAAACTCCTATAGTCACACACACAAATACACTCATATAGTCATACATACACACGAATACACTCATATAGTCATACACACAAATACACTCATATAGTCACACACACAAATACACTCATATAGTCAGACACACACAAATAAACTCCTATAGTCACACACACAAATACACTCATATAGTCACACACACAAATACACTTATATAGTCACACACACAAATACACTCATATAGTCACACACACACAAATACACTCTTATTGTCACACAAAAATACACTCGTATAGTCACACACACAAATACACTCGTATAGTCACACACACACAAATACACTTATATAGTCATACACACAAATACACTCTTATAGTCATACACACACAAATACACTCATATAGTCACACACACAAATACACTCGTATACTCACATACACAAATAAACTCGGATAGTCACACACACAAATACACTCATATAGTCATACATACACACGAATACACTCATATAGTCATACACACACAAATACACTCATATAGTCACACACACAAATACACTCATATAGTCAGACACACACAAATAAACTCCTATAATCACACACACAAATACACTCATATAGTCACACACACAAATACACTTATATAGTCACACACACAAATACACTCATATAGTCACACACACACAAAAAAACTCTTATTGTCACACAAAAATACACTCTTATAGTCACACACACACAAATACACTTATATAGTCATACACACAAATACACTCATATAGTAACACACACAAATACACTCGTATATTCACACACACACAAATACACTCTTATTGTCACACAAAAATACACTCATATAGTCACACACACACAAATACACTCTTATTGTCACACAAAAATACACTCGTATAGTCACACACACAAATACACTCGTATAGTCACACACACACAAATACACTTATATAGTCATACACACAAATACACTCTTATAGTCATACACACACAAATACACTCATGTAGTCACACACACAAATACACTCGTATACTCACACACACAAATAAACTCCGATAGTCACACACACAAATACACTCATATAGTCACACACACAAATACACTCGTATACTCACACACACAAATCAACTCCGATAGTCACACACACAAATACACTCATATAGTCACACAAACAAATACACTCGTATACTCACACACACAAATAAACTCCGATAGTCACACACACAAATACACTCATATAGTCACACACACAAATACACTCGTATACTCACACACACACAAATAAACTCCGATAGTGACACAAACAAATACACTCATATAATCATACACACACACGAATACACTCATATAGTCATACACAAACAAATACACTCATATAGTCACACACACAAATACACTCATATAGTCAGACACACACAAATAAACACCTATAGTCACACACACAAATACACTCATATAGTCACACACACAAATACACTCATAAAGTCACACACACAAATACACTCATATAGTCATACACACAAATACACTCATATAGTAACACACGCAAATAAACTTGTATAGTCACACACACACAAATACACTTATATAGTCATAAACACAAATACACTCATATAGTCATACACACACAAATACACTCATATAGTCACACACACAAATACACTCTTATAGTCATACAAAAATACACTCGTATACTCACACACACAAATAAACTCCGATGGTCACACACACAAATACACTCATATAGTCACACACACAAATACACTCGTATACTCACACACACAAATAAACTCCGATAGTCAAACACACAAATACACTCATATAGTCACACACACAAATACACTCATATAGTCACACACACAAATACACTCGTATACTCACACACACAAATAAACTCCGATGGTCACACACACAAATACACTCATATAGTCACACACACAAATACACTCGTATACTCACACACACAAATAAACTCCGATAGTCACACACACAAATACACTCATATAGTCACACAAAAATACACTCGTATACTCACACACACAAATAAACTCCGATGGTCACACACACAAATACACTCATATAGTCACACACACAAATACACTCGTATACTCACACACACAAATAAACTCCGATAGTCAAACACACAAATACACTCATATAGTCACACACACAAATACACTCATATAGTCACACACACAAATACACTCGTATACTCACACACACAAATAAACTCCGATAGTCACACACACAAATACACTCATGTAGTCACACACACAAATACACTCGTATACTCACACACACAAATATACTCATATAGTCACACACACACAAATACACGCATATAGTCACGCACACAAATACACTCATATCGTCACACACACAAATACACTCATATAGTCACACACACACAAATACACTCATATAGTCGAACACAAATACACTCGTATAGTCAGACACACAAATACACTCATATTGTTACACACACAAATACACTCATATAGTCACACACCGATAAATACACTCATATAGTCACACACACAAATACACTCATATAGTCACACACACAACTACACTCATGTAGTCACACACACAAATACACTCCTATAGTCACACACACACAAATACACTCATATAGTCGAACACAAATACACTCATATAGTCACACTCACAACTACACTCATATATTCACACACACAAATACACTCCTGTAGTCACACACACACAAATACACTCATATAGTCGAACACAAATACACTCATATAGTCACACACACATAAATACACTCTTATAGTCGAACACAAATACACTCATATAGTCACACATACAACTACACTCTTATAGTCTACACACAAATACACTCTTATAGTCACACACAAATACACTCATATAGTCACACAAAAATACACTCTTATAGTCACACACAAACACACTCAGATAGTCACACACACAAATACACTCATATAGTCACACACACAAATACACTCATATAGTCACACACAAATACACTCTTATAGTCACACACCCATAAATACACTCATATAGTCACACACACAAATACACTCATATAGTCACACACACAACCACACTCATATAGTCACACACACAAATACACTCCTATAGTCACACACACACAAATACACTCATATAGTCAAACACAAATACACTCATATAGTCACACACACACAAATACACTCATTTAGTCGATCACAAATACACTCATATAGTCACACACACATAAATACACTCTTATAGTCACACACACAAATACACTCATATAGTCACACACACAAATACACTCATATAGTCACACATACAAATACACTCTTATAGTCTACACACAAATACACTCTTATAGTCACACACACAAATACACTCATATAGTCACACACACAAATACACTCATATAGTCACACACACAAATACACTCTTATAGTCACACACAAATACACTCTTATAGTCACACACAAATACATTCATATAGTCGAACATACAAATACACTCATATAGTCACATACACGAATACACTCATATAGTCACACACACAAATACACTCATATAGTCACACACAAATACACTCGTATAGTCACACACAAATACACTCGTATAGTCACACACAAATACACTCGTATAGTCACACACAAATACACTCTTATAGTCACACACAAATACACTCGTACAGTCATACACACAAATACACTCATATAGTCACACACACGAATACACTCATATAGTCACACACAAATACACTCGTATAGTCATACACACACAAATACACTCGTAAAGTCACACATACAAATACACTCATATAGTCACACACAAATACACTCTTATAGTCACACACAAATACACTCGTACAGTCATACACACAAATACACTCATATAGTCACACACACGAATACACTCATTTTGTCACACACAAATACACTCTGATGGTCACACACAAATACACTCGTATAGTCACACACACAAATACACTCGTATAGTCACACATACAAATACACTCATATAGTCACACACAAATACACTCTTATAGTCACACACAAATACACTCGTATAGTCACACACACGAATACACTCATTTTGTCACACACAAATACACTCTGATGGTCACACACAAATACACTCGTATAGTCACACACACAAATACACTCGTATAGTCACACATACAAATACACTCATATAGTCACACACAAATACACTCTGATGGTCACACACAAATACACTCGTATAGTCACACACACAAATACACTCATATAGTCACACATACAAATACACTCATATAGTCACACACAAATACACTCTTATAGTCACACACAAATACACTCGTATAGTCACACACACAAATACACTCATATAGTCATACACACAAATACCCTCATATAGTCATACACACAAATAAACTCTTATAGTCACAAACACACAAATACACTCACATAGTGACACACACAAATACACTCATATAGTCACACACAAATACACTCATACAGTCACACACACACAAATACACTCATATAGTGACACAAAAATACACTCATATAGTCACACACACAAATACACTCATATAGTCACACACACACACATACACTAATATAGTCACACACACAAATACACGCATATAGTCATACACACACAAATACACTCATATAGTCACACACACAAATAAACTCTTATAGTCACAAACACACAAATACACTCATATAGTCACACACAAATACACTCATATAGTCACAAACACAAATACACTCATATTGTCACATACACAAATACACTCTTATAGTCACACACACAAATACACTCATATAGTAACATACACAAATACACTCTTATAGTCACATACACAGAAATACACTCATATAGTCACACACACAAATACACTCATATAGTCACATACACACAAATACACTCATATAGTCACACACACAAATACACTCATATAGTCACACACACAAATACACTCATCTAGTCACACACACAAATACACTCATATAGTCACACACAAATACACTCATATAGTCATACACACAAATACACTCATATAGTAACATACACAAATACACTCTTATAGTCACACACACAAATACACTCATATAGTAACATACACAAATACACTCTTATAATCATACACACAAATACACTCATATAATCACATACACGAATACACTCCTATAGTCACACACAAATACACTCATATAGTCACACACAAATACAATCGTATAGTCACACACACAAATACACTCATATAGTCACACACAAATACACTCATATAGTCACACAAACACAAATACACTCTTATAGTCACACACAAATAAACTCCTATAGTCACACACAAATACACTTATATAGTCAAACACACAAATACAATCTTATAGTCACACACACAAATACACTCATATAGTCATACACACACACGAATACACTTATATAGTCAAACACACAAATACATTCATATAGTCACACACACAAATACACTCATATAGTCATACACACACAAATACACTCATATAGTCACACACACAAATACACTCATATAGTCAGACACACACAAATAAACTCCTATAGTCACACACACAAATACACTCATATAGTCACACACACAAATACACTTGTATAGTCACACACACAAATACACTCATATAGTCACACACACACAAATACACTCTTATTGTCACACAAAAATACACTCGTATAGTCACACACACAAATACACTCGTATAGTCACACACACACAAATACACTTATATAGTCATACACACAAATACACTCTTATAGTCATACACACACAAATACACTCATATAGTCACACACACAAATACACTCGTATACTCACACACACAAATAAACTCCGATAGTCACACACACAAATACACTCATATAGTCACACACACAAATACACTCGTATACTCACACACACAAATAAACTCCGATAGTCACACACACAAATACACTCATAAAGTCACACAAACAAATACACTCGTATACTCACACACACAAATAAACTCCGATAGTCACACACACAAATACACTCGTATACTCACACACACAAATAAACTCCGATAGTGACACACACAAATACACTCATATAATCACACACACACACGAATACACTCATATAGTCATACACACACAAATACACTCATATAGTCACACACACAAATACACTCATATAGTCAGACACACACAAATAAACTCCTATAGTCACACACACAAATACACTCGTATACTCACACACACAAAAAAACTCCGATAGTCACACACACAAATACACTCATATAGTCACACACACAAATACACTCGTATACTCACACACACAAATATACTCATATAGTCACACACACACAAATACACGCATATAGTCACGCACACAAATACACTCATATCGTCACACACACAAATACACTCATATAGTCACACACACACAAATACACTCATATAGTCGAACACAAATACACTCGTATAGTCAGACACACAAATACACTCATATAGTTACACACACAAATACACTCATATAGTCACACACCGATAAATACACTCATATAGTCACACACACAAATACACTCATATAGTCACACACACAACTACACTCATATAGTCACACACACAAATACACTCCTATAGTCACACACACACAAATACACTCATATAGTCGAACACAAATACACTCATATAGTCACACTCACAACTACACTCATATAGTCACACACACAAATACACTCCTATAGTCACACACACACAAATACACTCATATAGTCGAACACAAATACACTCATATAGTCACACACACATAAATACACTCTTATAGTCACACACACAAATACACTCATATAGTCGAACACAAATACACTCATATAGTCACACATACAACTACACTCTTATAGTCTACACACAAATACACTCTTATAGTCACACACAAATACACTCATATAGTCACACAAAAATACACTCTTATAGTCACACACAAACACACTCAGATAGTCACACACACAAACACACTCATATTGTTACACACAAATACACTCATATAGTCACACACACAAATACACTCTTATAGTCACACACAAATACACTCATATATTCACACACACAAATACACTCATATAGGCACACACACAAATACACTCATATAGTCACACACACAAATACACTCGTATAGTCACACAAACACAAATACACTCATATAGTAATACTCACACAAATACACTCATGTAGTCACACACACAAATACACTCATATAGTCACACACAAATACACTCTTATAGTCACACACCCATAAATACACTCATATAGTCACACACACAAATACACTCATATAGTCACACACACAACTACACTCATATAGTCACACACACAAATACACTCCTATAGTCACACACACACAAATACACTCATATAGTCAAACACAAATACACTCATATAGTCACACACACACAAATACACTCATGTAGTCGATCACAAATACACTCATATAGTCACACACATAAATACACTCTTATAGTCACACACACAAATACACTCATATAGTCACACACACAAATACACTCATATAGTCACACATACAAATACACTCTTATAGTCTACACACAAATACACTCTTATAGTCACACACACAAATACACTCATATAGTCACACACACAAATACACTCATATAGTCACACACACAAATACACTCTTATAGTCACACACAAATACACTCTTATAGTCACACACAAATACATTCATATAGTCGAACATACAAATACACTCATATAGTCACATACACGAATACACTCATATAGTCACACACAAATACACTCGTATAGTCACACACAAATACACTCGTATAGTCACACACAAATACACTCGTAAAGTCACACATACAAATACACTCTTATAGTCACACACAAATACACTCGTACAGTCATACACACAAATACACTCATATAGTCACACACACGAATACACTCATATAGTCACACACAAATACACTCGTAAAGTCATACACACACAAATACACTCGTAAAGTCACACATACAAATACACTCATATAGTCACACACAAATACACTCTTATAGTCACACACAAATACACTCGTACAGTCATACACACAAATACACTCATATAGTCACCCACACGAATACACTCATTTTGTCACACACAAATACACTCTGATAGTCACACACAAATACACTCGTATAGTCACACACACAAATACACTCGTATAGTCACACATACAAATACACTCATATAGTCACACACAAATACACTCTTATAGTCATACACACAAATACCCTCATATAGTCATACACAAATACACTCTTATAGTCACACACAAATACACTCTTATAGTCACACACAAAGACACTCTTATAGTCACACACAAAGACACTCTTATAGTCACACACAAATACACTCTCATAGTCAGAAACACAAATACACTCATATAGTCACACATACAAATACACTCATATAGTCACACACACAAATACACTCATATAGTCACACACACAAACACACTCATATAGTTACACACAAATACACTCATATAGTCACACACACAAATATACTCTTATAGTCACACACAAATACACTCATATAGTTACACACACAAATACACTCATATAGTCACACACACAAATACACTCATATAGGCACACACACAAATACACTCATATAGTCATACACACAAATACACTCGTATATTCACACACACACACAAATACACTCATATAGTCACACACAAATACACTCATATATTCACACATACAAATACACTCTTATAGTCACACACAAATACACTTATATAGTCACACACAAATACACTCATATAATCACATACACGAATACACTCCTATAGTCACACACAAATACACTCATATAGTCACACACACAAATACACTCATATAGTCACACACACAAATACACTCATATAGTCATACACACACACCAATACACTCATATAGTCATACACACACAAATACACTATTATAGTCACACACACAAATACACTCATATAGTCAGACACACACAAATAAACTCATATAGTCACACACACAAATACACTCATATAGTCACACACACAAATACACTTATATAGTCACACACACAAATACACTCATATAGTCACACACACACAAAAAAACTCTTATTGTCACACAAAAATACACTCTTATAGTCACACACACACAAATACACTTATATAGTCATACACACAAATACACTCATATAGTAACACACACAAATACACTCGTGTATTCACACACACACAAATACACTTATATAGTCATACACACAAATACACTCCTATAGTCACACACACAAATACACTCGTATACTCACACACACAAATAAACTCCGATAGTCACACACACAAATACACTCATAAAGTCACACACACAAATACACTCATATAGTCATACACACAAATACACTCATATAGTAACACACACAAATACACTCGTATAGTCACACACACACAAATACACTCATATAGTCAAATACACGAATACACTCATATAGTCACACACAAATACACTCGTATAGTCATACACACAAATACACTCATATAGTCATACACACACAAATACACTCTTATAGTCACACACACAAATACACTCATATAGTCACACACAAATACAATGATAGTCACACACAAATACATTCGTAAAGTCACACATACAAATACACTCATATAGTCACACACAAATACACTCTTATAGTCACACACAAATACACTCGTACAGTCATACTCAAAAATACACTCATATAGTCACACACACGAATACACTCATTTTGTCACACACAAATACACTCTGATAGTCACACACAAATACACTTGTATAGTCACACACACAAATACACTCGTATGGTCACACATACAAATACACTCATATAGTCACACACAAATACACTCTTATAGTCACACACAAATACACTCGTATAGTCAGACACACAAATACACTCATATAGTCATACACACAAATACCCTCATATAGTCATACACACAAACACACTCAGATAGTCACACACACAAAAACACACATATAGTTACACACAAATACACTCATATAGTCATACACACAAATACACTCGTATAGTCGCACACACAAATACACTCATATAGTCACACACAAATACACTCATATAGTCACACAAACACAAATACGCTCTTATAGTCACACACAAAAAAACTCCTATAGTCACACACACGAATACACTTATATAGTCAAACACACAAATACACTCTTATAGTCACACACACAAATACACTCATATAGTCATACACACACACGAATACACTCATATAGTCATACACACACAAATACACTCATATAGTCACACAAAAATACACTCATATAGTCAGACACACACAAATAAACTCCTATAGTCACACACACAAATACACTCATATAGTCACACACACAAATACACTTATATAGTCACACACACAAATACACTCATATAGTCACACACACAAATACACTCTTATTGTCACACAAAAATACACTCGTATAGTCACACACACACAAATAAACTTATATAGTCATACACACACGTACACTCATATAGTAACACACACAAATACACTCGTATAGTCACACACACACAAATACACTTATATAGTCATACACAAAAATACACTCCTATAGTCACACACAAATACACTCGTATAGTCATACACACAAATACACTGATATAGTCATACACACAAATACACTCATATAGTAACACACACAAATACACTCGTATACTCACACACACAAATAAACTCCGATAGTCACACACACGAATACACTCATACAGTCACACACACAAATACACTCGTATACTCACACACACAAATAAACTCCGATAGTCACACACACAAATACACTCATTTAGTCACACAAACAAATACACTCGTATACTCACACACACAAATAAACTCCGATAGTCACACACACAAATACACTCATATAGTCACACACACAAATATACTCATATAGTCACACACACACAAATACACGCATATAGTCACGCACACAAATACACTCGTATAGTCAGACACACAAATACACTCATATAGTCACACACACAAATACACTCATATAGTCACACACACATAAATACACTCATATAGTCACACACACAAATACACTCATATAGTCACACACACAAATACACTCATATAGTCACACACACAAATACACTCCTGTAGTCACACACACACAAATACACTCATATAGTCGAACACAAATACACTCATATAGTCACACACACACAAATACACTCATGTAGTCGAACACAAATACACTCATATAGTCACACACACATAAATACACTCTTATAGTCACACACACAAATACACTCATATAGTCGAACACAAATACACTCATATAGTCACACACAAATACACTCATATAGTCACACACACAAATACACTCATATAGTCACACACAAATACACTCATATAGTCACACACAAATACACTCTTATAGTCACACACAAATACATTCATATAGTCGAACATACAAATACACTCATTTTGTCACATACACGAATACACTCATATAGTCACACAAAAATTCACTCATATAGTCATACACACACAAATACACTCTTATAGTCACACACACAAATACACTCATATAATCACACACAAATACACTGATAGTCACACACAAATACACTCGTAAAGTCACACATACAAATACACTCATATAGTCACACACAAATACACTCTTATAGTCACACACAAATACACTCGTACAGTCATACTCAAAAATACACTCATATAGTCACACACACGAATACACTCATTTTGTCACACACAAATACACTCTGATAGTCACACACAAATACACTTGTATAGTCACACACACAAATACACTCGTATAGTCACACATACAAATACACTCATATAGTCACACACAAATACACTCTTATAGTCACACACAAATACACTCGTATAGTCAGACACACAAATACACTCATATAGTCATACACACAAACACACTCAGATAGTCACACACACAAACACACTCATATAGTTACACACAAATACACTCATATAGTCATACACACAAATACACTCTTATAGTCACACACAAATACACTCATATAGTTACACACACAAATACACTCATATAGTCACACACACAAATACACTCATATAGGCACACACACAAATACACTCATATTGTAATACTCACACAAATATACTCATATAGTCACACACAAATACACTCATATATTCACACATAAAAAATACACTCTTATAGTCACACACAAATACACTCATATAGTCACACATAGAAATACACTCTTATAGTCACACACAAATACACTCATATAGTCACACACAAATACACTCATATAGTCACACACAAATACACTCATATAGTCACACACAAATACACTCTTATAGTCACACACAAATACACTCATATAGTCACACACAAATACACTCTTACAGTCACACACAAAAACACTCTTATAGTCACACACAAAGACACTCTCATAGTCACACAAAAATACACTCTTATAGTCACACAAAAATACACTCTTATAGTCACACACAAATACACTCTTATAGTCAGAAACACAAATACACTCATATAGTCACACATACAAATACACTCATATAGTCACACATACAAATACACTCATATAGTCACACACAAATACAATCATATAGTCATACACACACAAATACACTCATACAGTCACATACACGAATACACTCATATAGTCACACACACAAATACACTGATAAAGTGACACACAAATACACTCATATAGTCAGAAACACAAATACACTCGTATAGTCACACACAAATACACTCGTATAGTCAAACAAACAAATACACTCATATAGTCACAAATACAAATACACTCATATACTCATACACACAAATACACTCATAAAGTCACACATACAAATACACTCATATAGTCACATACACAAATACACTCTTATAGTCACACAGAATACACTCGTATAATCACACACACAAATACACTCATATAGTCACACACACAAATACACTCATATAGTCACACACACAAATACCCTCATATAGTCACACACACAAATACACTCATATAGTCATACACACAAATACACTCATATAGTCACATGCACAAATACACTCATATAGTCACACACACAAATACACTCATATAGTGACACACACAAATACACTCATATAGTCACACACACACATACACTCATATAGTCACACACACAAATACACTCATATAGTCACACACACAAATACACTCATATAGTCACACACACAAATACATTCTTGTAGTCATACACAAATACACTCGTATAGTCACATGCACAAATACACTCATATAGTCACACACACAAATACACTCATATAGTCACACACAAATACACTCGTATAGTCACACATACAAATACACTCATATAGTCACACACACAAATACACTCATATAGTCACACACAAATACACTCGTATAGTCACACATACAAATACACTCATATAGTCACAAACACAAACACCCTCTTATAGTCACACACACATATACACTCATATAGTCACACACACAAATACACTCATATAGTCACACACACATCAATACACTCATATAGTCACACACACAAATACACTCATATAGTAAAACACACAAATACACTCATATAGTTCGACACAAATACACTCTTATAGTCACACACACAAACACACTCATATAGTCATACACACAAATACACTCGTATAGTCACACATACAAATACACTCATATAGTCACACGCACAAATACACTCATATAGTCACACACACAAATACCCTCTTATAGTCACACACACATATACACTCATATAGTCACACACACAAATACACTCATATAGTCTTACACACAAATACACCCGTATAGTTCGACACAAATACACTCTTATAGTCACACACACAAACACACTCATATAGTCACACGCACAAATACACTCATATAGTCACACACACAAATACCCTCTTATAGTCACACACACATATACACTCATATAGTCACATACACAAATACACTCATATAGTCACACACACAAATACCCTCTTATAGTCACACACACATATACACTCATATAGTCACACACACAAATACACTCATATAGTCACACGCACAAATACACTCATATAGTCACACACACAAATACCCTCTTATAGTCACACACACATATACACTCATATAGTCACACACACAAATACACTCATATAGTCATACACACAAATACACTCATATAGTTCGACACAAATACACTCTTATAGTCACACACACAAACACACTCACATAGTCATACACACAAATACACTCGTATAGTCACACATACAAATACACTCATATAGTCACACGCACAAATACACTCATATAGTCACACACACAAATACACTCATATAGTCACAAACACATATACACTCATATAGTCACACACACAAATACCCTCTTATAGTCACACACACAAATACACTCATATAGTCATACACACAAATACACTCTTATAGTCACACACAAATACACTCGTATAGTCACACATACAAATACACTCATATAGTCATACACACAAATACACTCTTATAGTCACACACAAATACACTCCTATAGTCACACATACAAATACACTCATATAGTCACACACACAAATACACTCGTATAGTCACACACAAATACACTCGTATAGTCACACATACAAATACACTCATATAGTCACACACACAAATACACTCGTATAGTCACACACAAATACACTCGTATAGTCATACACACAAATACACTCATATAGTCACACACACAAATACACTCGTATAGTCAGAAATACAAATACACTCATATAGTCACACAAAAATACACTCTTATAGTCACACACAAATACACTCATATAGTCACACACACACATATACTCTTATAGTCACACACAAATACACTCGTATAGTCACATACACAAATACACTCACATAGTCACACACAAATACACTCATATAGTCACACATACAAATACACTCATATAGTCACACACACAAATACACTCTTATAGTCACACACAAATACACTCGTATAGTCACACACACATCAATACATTCATATAGTCACACACACAAATACACTCATACAGTGACACACACACATACACTCATATAGTCACACACACAAATACACTCTTATAGTCACACACAAATACACTCGTATAGTCACACACACATCAATACACTCATGTAGTCACACACACAAATACACTCATATAGTGACACACACAAATACACTCGTATAGTCACGCACATAAATACTCTCATATAGTCACACACAAATACACTCATTAAGTCATACACACAAAAATACACTCATATAGTCACGCAACACAAATACACTCTTACAGTCACACACAAAAACACTCTTATAGTCACACACAAAGACACTCTCATAGTCACACAAAAATACACTCTTATAGTCACACAAAAATACACTCTTATAGTCACACACAAATACACTCTTATAGTCAGAAACACAAATACACTCATATAGTCACACATACAAATACACTCATATAGTCACACATACAAATACACTCATATAGTCACACACAAATACAATCATATAGTCATACACACACAAATACACTCATACAGTCACATACACGAATACACTCATATAGTCACACACACAAATACACTGATATAGTGACACACAAATACACTCATATAGTCAGAAACACAAATACACTCGTATAGTCACACACAAATACACTCGTATAGTCACACAAACAAATACACTCATATAGTCACAAATACAAATACACTCATATACTCATACACACAAATACACTCATAAAGTCACACATACAAATACACTCATATAGTCACATACACAAATACACTCTTATAGTCACACAGAATACACTCGTATAATCACACACACAAATACACTCATATAGTCACACACACAAATACACTCATATAGTCACACACACAAATACCCTCATATAGTCACACACACAAATACACTCATATAGTCATACACACAAATACACTCATATAGTCACATGCACAAATACACTCATATAGTCACACACACAAATACACTCATATAGTGACACACACAAATACACTCATATAGTCACACACACACATACACTCATATAGTCACACACACAAATACACTCATATAGTCACACACACAAATACACTCATATAGTCACACACACAAATACATTCTTGTAGTCATACACAAATACACTCGTATAGTCACATGCACAAATACACTCATATAGTCACACACACAAATACACTCATATAGTCACACACAAATACACTCGTATAGTCACACATACAAACACACTCATATAGTCACACACACAAATACACTCATATAGTCACACACAAATACACTCGTATAGTCACACATACAAATACACTCATATAGTCACAAACACAAACACCCTCTTATAGTCACACACACAAATACACTCATATAGTCACACACACAAATACACTCATATAGTCACACACACATCAATACACTCATATAGTCACACACACAAATACACTCATATAGTAAAACACACAAATACACTCATATAGTTCGACACAAATACACTCTTATAGTCACACACACAAACACACTCATATAGTCATACACACAAATACACTCGTATAGTCACACATACAAATACACTCATATAGTCACACGCACAAATACACTCATATAGTCACACACACAAATACCCTCTTATAGTCACACACACATATACACTCATATAGTCACACACACAAATACACTCATATAGTCTTACACACAAATACACTCATATAGTAACACACACAAATACACTCGTATAGTCACACACACACAAATACACTCATATAGTCAAATACACGAATACACTCATATAGTCACACACAAATACACTCGTATAGTCATACACACAAATACACTCATATAGTCATACACACACAAATACACTCTTATAGTCACACACACAAATACACTCATATAGTCACACACAAATACAATGATAGTCACACACAAATACATTCGTAAAGTCACACATACAAATACACTCATATAGTCACACACAAATACACTCTTATAGTCACACACAAATACACTCGTACAGTCATACTCAAAAATACACTCATATAGTCACACACACGAATACACTCATTTTGTCACACACAAATACACTCTGATAGTCACACACAAATACACTTGTATAGTCACACACACAAATACACTCGTATGGTCACACATACAAATACACTCATATAGTCACACACAAATACACTCTTATAGTCACACACAAATACACTCGTATAGTCAGACACACAAATACACTCATATAGTCATACACACAAATACCCTCATATAGTCATACACACAAACACACTCAGATAGTCACACACACAAAAACACACATATAGTTACACACAAATACACTCATATAGTCATACACACAAATACACTCGTATAGTCGCACACACAAATACACTCATATAGTCACACACAAATACACTCATATAGTCACACAAACACAAATACGCTCTTATAGTCACACACAAAAAAACTCCTATAGTCACACACACGAATACACTTATATAGTCAAACACACAAATACACTCTTATAGTCACACACACAAATACACTCATATAGTCATACACACACACGAATACACTCATATAGTCATACACACACAAATACACTCATATAGTCACACAAAAATACACTCATATAGTCAGACACACACAAATAAACTCCTATAGTCACACACACAAATACACTCATATAGTCACACACACAAATACACTTATATAGTCACACACACAAATACACTCATATAGTCACACACACAAATACACTCTTATTGTCACACAAAAATACACTCGTATAGTCACACACACACAAATAAACTTATATAGTCATACACACACGTACACTCATATAGTAACACACACAAATACACTCGTATAGTCACACACACACAAATACACTTATATAGTCATACACAAAAATACACTCCTATAGTCACACACAAATACACTCGTATAGTCATACACACAAATACACTGATATAGTCATACACACAAATACACTCATATAGTAACACACACAAATACACTCGTATACTCACACACACAAATAAACTCCGATAGTCACACACACGAATACACTCATACAGTCACACACACAAATACACTCGTATACTCACACACACAAATAAACTCCGATAGTCACACACACAAATACACTCATTTAGTCACACAAACAAATACACTCGTATACTCACACACACAAATAAACTCCGATAGTCACACACACAAATACACTCATATAGTCACACACACAAATATACTCATATAGTCACACACACACAAATACACGCATATAGTCACGCACACAAATACACTCGTATAGTCAGACACACAAATACACTCATATAGTCACACACACAAATACACTCATATAGTCACACACACATAAATACACTCATATAGTCACACACACAAATACACTCATATAGTCACACACACAAATACACTCATATAGTCACACACACAAATACACTCCTGTAGTCACACACACACAAATACACTCATATAGTCGAACACAAATACACTCATATAGTCACACACACACAAATACACTCATGTAGTCGAACACAAATACACTCATATAGTCACACACACATAAATACACTCTTATAGTCACACACACAAATACACTCATATAGTCGAACACAAATACACTCATATAGTCACACACAAATACACTCATATAGTCACACACACAAATACACTCATATAGTCACACACAAATACACTCATATAGTCACACACAAATACACTCTTATAGTCACACACAAATACATTCATATAGTCGAACATACAAATACACTCATTTTGTCACATACACGAATACACTCATATAGTCACACAAAAATTCACTCATATAGTCATACACACACAAATACACTCTTATAGTCACACACACAAATACACTCATATAATCACACACAAATACACTGATAGTCACACACAAATACACTCGTAAAGTCACACATACAAATACACTCATATAGTCACACACAAATACACTCTTATAGTCACACACAAATACACTCGTACAGTCATACTCAAAAATACACTCATATAGTCACACACACGAATACACTCATTTTGTCACACACAAATACACTCTGATAGTCACACACAAATACACTTGTATAGTCACACACACAAATACACTCGTATAGTCACACATACAAATACACTCATATAGTCACACACAAATACACTCTTATAGTCACACACAAATACACTCGTATAGTCAGACACACAAATACACTCATATAGTCATACA
Source organism: Aulostomus chinensis (assembly GCF_037954235.1). Lineage (NCBI taxonomy): Eukaryota > Metazoa > Chordata > Actinopteri > Syngnathiformes > Aulostomidae > Aulostomus > Aulostomus chinensis. The sequence goes on along the minus strand of NC_141340.1, from coordinate 25,082,094 downwards.
CACAAACACACTCAGATAGTCACACACACAAACACACTCATATAGTTACACACAAATACACTCATATAGTCATACACACAAATACACTCTTATAGTCACACACAAATACACTCATATAGTTACACACACAAATACACTCATATAGTCACACACACAAATACACTCATATAGGCACACACACAAATACACTCATATTGTAATACTCACACAAATATACTCATATAGTCACACACAAATACACTCATATATTCACACATAAAAAATACACTCTTATAGTCACACACAAATACACTCATATAGTCACACATAGAAATACACTCTTATAGTCACACACAAATACACTCATATAGTCACACACAAATACACTCATATAGTCACACACAAATACACTCATATAGTCACACACAAATACACTCTTATAGTCACACACAAATACACTCATATAGTCACACACAAATACACTCTTACAGTCACACACAAAAACACTCTTATAGTCACACACAAAGACACTCTCATAGTCACACAAAAATACACTCTTATAGTCACACAAAAATACACTCTTATAGTCACACACAAATACACTCTTATAGTCAGAAACACAAATACACTCATATAGTCACACATACAAATACACTCATATAGTCACACATACAAATACACTCATATAGTCACACACAAATACAATCATATAGTCATACACACACAAATACACTCATACAGTCACATACACGAATACACTCATATAGTCACACACACAAATACACTGATAAAGTGACACACAAATACACTCATATAGTCAGAAACACAAATACACTCGTATAGTCACACACAAATACACTCGTATAGTCAAACAAACAAATACACTCATATAGTCACAAATACAAATACACTCATATACTCATACACACAAATACACTCATAAAGTCACACATACAAATACACTCATATAGTCACATACACAAATACACTCTTATAGTCACACAGAATACACTCGTATAATCACACACACAAATACACTCATATAGTCACACACACAAATACACTCATATAGTCACACACACAAATACCCTCATATAGTCACACACACAAATACACTCATATAGTCATACACACAAATACACTCATATAGTCACATGCACAAATACACTCATATAGTCACACACACAAATACACTCATATAGTGACACACACAAATACACTCATATAGTCACACACACACATACACTCATATAGTCACACACACAAATACACTCATATAGTCACACACACAAATACACTCATATAGTCACACACACAAATACATTCTTGTAGTCATACACAAATACACTCGTATAGTCACATGCACAAATACACTCATATAGTCACACACACAAATACACTCATATAGTCACACACAAATACACTCGTATAGTCACACATACAAATACACTCATATAGTCACACACACAAATACACTCATATAGTCACACACAAATACACTCGTATAGTCACACATACAAATACACTCATATAGTCACAAACACAAACACCCTCTTATAGTCACACACACATATACACTCATATAGTCACACACACAAATACACTCATATAGTCACACACACATCAATACACTCATATAGTCACACACACAAATACACTCATATAGTAAAACACACAAATACACTCATATAGTTCGACACAAATACACTCTTATAGTCACACACACAAACACACTCATATAGTCATACACACAAATACACTCGTATAGTCACACATACAAATACACTCATATAGTCACACGCACAAATACACTCATATAGTCACACACACAAATACCCTCTTATAGTCACACACACATATACACTCATATAGTCACACACACAAATACACTCATATAGTCTTACACACAAATACACCCGTATAGTTCGACACAAATACACTCTTATAGTCACACACACAAACACACTCATATAGTCACACGCACAAATACACTCATATAGTCACACACACAAATACCCTCTTATAGTCACACACACATATACACTCATATAGTCACATACACAAATACACTCATATAGTCACACACACAAATACCCTCTTATAGTCACACACACATATACACTCATATAGTCACACACACAAATACACTCATATAGTCACACGCACAAATACACTCATATAGTCACACACACAAATACCCTCTTATAGTCACACACACATATACACTCATATAGTCACACACACAAATACACTCATATAGTCATACACACAAATACACTCATATAGTTCGACACAAATACACTCTTATAGTCACACACACAAACACACTCACATAGTCATACACACAAATACACTCGTATAGTCACACATACAAATACACTCATATAGTCACACGCACAAATACACTCATATAGTCACACACACAAATACACTCATATAGTCACAAACACATATACACTCATATAGTCACACACACAAATACCCTCTTATAGTCACACACACAAATACACTCATATAGTCATACACACAAATACACTCTTATAGTCACACACAAATACACTCGTATAGTCACACATACAAATACACTCATATAGTCATACACACAAATACACTCTTATAGTCACACACAAATACACTCCTATAGTCACACATACAAATACACTCATATAGTCACACACACAAATACACTCGTATAGTCACACACAAATACACTCGTATAGTCACACATACAAATACACTCATATAGTCACACACACAAATACACTCGTATAGTCACACACAAATACACTCGTATAGTCATACACACAAATACACTCATATAGTCACACACACAAATACACTCGTATAGTCAGAAATACAAATACACTCATATAGTCACACAAAAATACACTCTTATAGTCACACACAAATACACTCATATAGTCACACACACACATATACTCTTATAGTCACACACAAATACACTCGTATAGTCACATACACAAATACACTCACATAGTCACACACAAATACACTCATATAGTCACACATACAAATACACTCATATAGTCACACACACAAATACACTCTTATAGTCACACACAAATACACTCGTATAGTCACACACACATCAATACATTCATATAGTCACACACACAAATACACTCATACAGTGACACACACACATACACTCATATAGTCACACACACAAATACACTCTTATAGTCACACACAAATACACTCGTATAGTCACACACACATCAATACACTCATGTAGTCACACACACAAATACACTCATATAGTGACACACACAAATACACTCGTATAGTCACGCACATAAATACTCTCATATAGTCACACACAAATACACTCATTAAGTCATACACACAAAAATACACTCATATAGTCACGCAACACAAATACACTCTTACAGTCACACACAAAAACACTCTTATAGTCACACACAAAGACACTCTCATAGTCACACAAAAATACACTCTTATAGTCACACAAAAATACACTCTTATAGTCACACACAAATACACTCTTATAGTCAGAAACACAAATACACTCATATAGTCACACATACAAATACACTCATATAGTCACACATACAAATACACTCATATAGTCACACACAAATACAATCATATAGTCATACACACACAAATACACTCATACAGTCACATACACGAATACACTCATATAGTCACACACACAAATACACTGATATAGTGACACACAAATACACTCATATAGTCAGAAACACAAATACACTCGTATAGTCACACACAAATACACTCGTATAGTCACACAAACAAATACACTCATATAGTCACAAATACAAATACACTCATATACTCATACACACAAATACACTCATAAAGTCACACATACAAATACACTCATATAGTCACATACACAAATACACTCTTATAGTCACACAGAATACACTCGTATAATCACACACACAAATACACTCATATAGTCACACACACAAATACACTCATATAGTCACACACACAAATACCCTCATATAGTCACACACACAAATACACTCATATAGTCATACACACAAATACACTCATATAGTCACATGCACAAATACACTCATATAGTCACACACACAAATACACTCATATAGTGACACACACAAATACACTCATATAGTCACACACACACATACACTCATATAGTCACACACACAAATACACTCATATAGTCACACACACAAATACACTCATATAGTCACACACACAAATACATTCTTGTAGTCATACACAAATACACTCGTATAGTCACATGCACAAATACACTCATATAGTCACACACACAAATACACTCATATAGTCACACACAAATACACTCGTATAGTCACACATACAAACACACTCATATAGTCACACACACAAATACACTCATATAGTCACACACAAATACACTCGTATAGTCACACATACAAATACACTCATATAGTCACAAACACAAACACCCTCTTATAGTCACACACACAAATACACTCATATAGTCACACACACAAATACACTCATATAGTCACACACACATCAATACACTCATATAGTCACACACACAAATACACTCATATAGTAAAACACACAAATACACTCATATAGTTCGACACAAATACACTCTTATAGTCACACACACAAACACACTCATATAGTCATACACACAAATACACTCGTATAGTCACACATACAAATACACTCATATAGTCACACGCACAAATACACTCATATAGTCACACACACAAATACCCTCTTATAGTCACACACACATATACACTCATATAGTCACACACACAAATACACTCATATAGTCTTACACACAAATACACCCGTATAGTTCGACACAAATACACTCTTATAGTCACACACACAAACACACTCATATAGTCACACGCACAAATACACTCATATAGTCACACACACAAATACCCTCTTATAGTCACACACACATATACACTCATATAGTCACATACACAAATACACTCATATAGTCACACACACAAATACCCTCATATAGTCACACACACAAATACACTCATATAGTCACACACACAAATACCCTCTTATAGTCACACACACAAATACACTCATATAGTCACACACACAAATACCCTCTTATAGTCACACACACATATACACTCATATAGTCACACACACAAATACACTCATATAGTCACACGCACAAATACACTCATATAGTCACACACACAAATACCCTCTTATAGTCACACACACATATACACTCATATAGTCACACACACAAATACACTCATATAGTCATACACACAAATACACTCATATAGTTCGACACAAATACACTCTTATAGTCACACACACAAACACACTCACATAGTCATACACACAAATACACTCGTATAGTCACACATACAAATACACTCATATAGTCACACGCACAAATACACTCATATAGTCACACACACAAATACACTCATATAGTCACAAACACATATACACTCATATAGTCACACACACAAATACCCTCTTATAGTCACACACACAAATACACTCATATAGTCATACACACAAATACACTCTTATAGTCACACACAAATACACTCGTATAGTCACACATACAAATACACTCATATAGTCATACACACAAATACACTCTTATAGTCACACACAAATACACTCCTATAGTCACACATACAAATACACTCATATAGTCACACACACAAATACACTCGTATAGTCACACACAAATACACTCGTATAGTCACACATACAAATACACTCATATAGTCACACACACAAATACACTCGTATAGTCACACACAAATTCACTCGTATAGTCATACACACAAATACACTCATATAGTCACACACACAAATACACTCGTATAGTCAGAAATACAAATACACTCATATAGTCACACAAAAATACACTCTTATAGTCACACACAAATACACTCATATAGTCACACACACAAATATACTCTTATAGTCACACACAAATACACTCGTATAGTCACATACACAAATACACTCACATAGTCACACACAAATACACTCATATAGTCACACATACAAATACACTCATATAGTCACACACACAAATACACTCTTATAGTCACACACAAATACACTCGTATAGTCACACACACATCAATACATTCATATAGTCACACACACAAATACACTCATATAGTGACACACACACATACACTCATATAGTCACACACACAAATACACTCTTATAGTCACACACAAATACACTCGTATAGTCACACACACATCAATACACTCATGTAGTCACACACACAAATACACTCATATAGTGACACACACAAATACACTCGTATAGTCACGCACATAAATACTCTCATATAGTCACACACAAATACACTCATTAAGTCATACACACAAAAATACACTCATGTCGTCACGCAACACAAATACATTCGTATAGTCACACACACACAAATACACTCATAGTCACACACACTAATACACACCTATATTCAGACACACCAATACACTCATATTGTCACACACACAAATACACACGTATAGTCAGACACACAAATACACTCATATAGTCATACACACAAATACACTCGTATAGTCACACACACACAAATACACTCATAGTCACACACACTAATACACACCTATATTCAGACACCCAAATACACTCATATAGTCACACACACAAATACACTCATATAGTCACACACAAAAATACACTCATGTAGTCAGAAACACAAATACACTCATATAGTCACACACTCAAATACATTCATATAGTCACACACACAAATACACTCATATAGTCACACACAAATACACTCATATAGTCACACACACACAAATACACTCATATAGTCACACACACAAATACACTCATATAGTCACACACAAATACACTCATATAGTCACACACACAAATACACTCGTAAAGTCACACACACACAAATACACTCATATAGTCACACACACAAATACCCTCATATAGTCACACACACAAATACACTCATATAGTCATACAGACACAAATACACTCGTATAGTCACACACAAATGCACTCATATAGTCACACACTCAAATACATTCATATAGTCACACACACAAATACACTCATATAGTCACACACACAAATATCGTCATATAGTCACACACACACACACACACACACACACACACACACACACACACACACCTTTTTGCATGGACACTAGAACATTAACTGTCATCGTTATTTCGCTCTTTCTTTTCCTTTCCTTGTGTGTTCCTGACTCTGACTCTTCTGGATCTTCTATCCGCAGGGCATGGAGCTTCTCTCGGCTTGACAAGTTAATGTCCGGGAGACTTTCTAGATGGCAAAGTCTGCTGATTTGCCAACTGCCCAAGCAGGTCAATGGTCACTCCCCTTTCTCGGACAGTTCCCTATAACAATCGCTCACCATACGTTATGTGGCTTCTTTACTTTTTCTTCTTAGTCCTCGTCCCTTTTCTCCTCTGTTTTCCTAGGGGCCGCCTAACCTTTTCTGTTCTAACTATCTACGCTCTGAGGTCGGTGCATTTGTCTTCAACCGACCTTTTGTCCAGCAATTCCAGTCCTAGTTGAGGTTTTTTTGCGTGCCTCTTCTTTTATCATCTGGATCCGTGAAGACGTCGTTCTGTATAGCATCTTCAGTCTTAACTTCCCTTAAAGGTGCCATGGAGAGGTTGAAGGGGTATTAATTCTTGTTCTGTGGTGTGATGTGTCACCCCACTAACATGGTTGGGTCTGTGATGGCTCAGAAGCTTCCTAAAGGCTCTCTGAAACTGCTATGTCACCATGTTGGGTTTAGAATGCCTCGTTTGTCCCTATTGGGGTCCTTTCTGACCTCATCTGGCAACCTCACACTTCATCCTGACCAGCGGAGAGAAGCCCCGAGTGCCTGAGGAGAACATCGCGTCGAGCCAACCAGCAGCCTGAGACCAGACGATAACGCCCTCCCCCCCTCCAGCCAGCGAACCCCAGCGGAAGCCGTGGTCATCGAGGCGGAGGCACTGAAGGTCATCTTCCCACCAATCGCTGGAGAGGAATCCCCACCGATGGAAGCCAACCAGCTGATAAAGTAAGCCGGTTAATTTGATTCTCGCGCCGTCTCAACGACAAAGATCAGTGCTGCATCTCTTTGGGCCTCAAATCTCTCTCTCCCCGCTAAACTCTATCCAACCCCGCAGAGCTCGGTCGACCTGCCGTCGTTAACCTCGCATTCTCTTGTAGGCTCATACCTCCATCCTGCATACCCGCCGAATCACCGTCTTTGCCGTCCATTTAATCTCAAACAAAGACAAGAATCTGCACCTGACATCTCATGTGTGCTCTCATTGCTTTGCTGGGACTGTTATTCTGTTGTACATGTTTTCTTTGGGATTAAAATCGACATAAAAATCCCAAGAAGAGTCCCCACTTGTCTTTATATTTGTATGCAAGCCACTGATCCGCAAAGAACTCATTGATAAACTACGAACTGAGATGGATCGCTTCTCGTTGGATGAAACTAAATTACAATTACAATTATAGTGCCCTGAGTAACAACTGAGCAACATCCTCAAGGTACGTCATCATCACCAGTTTATCAAGTCGCTACAGTTGCACAACTGGAATTAAAAGAACCAGGGGGAAAATCAAGGGATGAACAATACAAATGTTGCTCTTATTTTAAAGTATATACATAGTTAAAAATCATGAATACTGTAATACTACTGATACTATATAATACTAAATACTATTTAAAATATTACATTTCTGCATCGCACAACTCAATGAAAATGTTGAATGAAAGGATGAGTGCTGCATTTTCCTAAAACATAAAATACTGTTTTAAACGACCTTGATCTGGCCCAAGTATCACTTGTGGGCCTCCAGACCTGTGGTGGTAACTGTGCCTACAGAGGTGTAGTGGTGTGCTTGTCCTAGCTCGTGTCCCGGCTAATATAGGACAGTTGGCAACCCTAAATAATATAACCCTCCCTCAGCGTGGGAGACCAATATCATTATCCTTCAGAAAAAGATTTGATTATACACATAAAGCCCGATGACAGATTGTCCTGTTGACGTTTACCCCCGGCACCATCGCTTCCCCTGCACTGCTCATATTAGCATGTTTGAATAGTTTTTCAAAATGGCCGGTAGAGGGTGCTGTAACAAGGCAAGGCAAGGCAAGGCAATTTTATTTGTATAGCCCGTTTTCACAAACAGTTTGTCTCAAAGGGCTTCACATGGCATCATAACAACATCCTCTGCCCTCAGAGCCTCACATCGACTGAGGAGAAACTCCATAGAAAACCTTTAACAGGGAAAAATGGGAGAAACCTCAGGGTGAGCAACAGAGGAGGATCCCTCACCCAGGACAACACACACACACAATGCTGTTAGCAGTATCGTGGCGAAGTGGTGCGTAGGGTTGCCAACCGTCCCATTTTAGCCGGGACACGGCTAAAATGGGACGATTGGTATCCTACTTGTGTTTAGCTTGCATTAGCAAGCAATGACAGCACTCATGTTGCCATAAAAGCGCCGTCCCTTGAGGAACACGCTTACGTTCATCGTAGAGTTTCCACTCCATCAATGTGCAGATCATCGATGCGCAGAGGCTGGAGGGATGGACGCCGGTCGGCCGGGCAGCCGTCCTCGCACGCCACAATTTCATTTCCACAGTGTGAATGAGTAAGAAGCTACTACAGGATTCATGAAGCCAGATTAATTTATGTTGTCCACTAAACGTTCCAGAACATTTATCAGGCGGTCGAGCCACTCATTGATCCCAGTTATGTCCTCCTGCGACTGCAGGACCGCCTGTGTGAGGACCCTCCCACTTGACCGGGTGGGCTGGAGGATGCGCCGCTGGGTCTGGGTGGGCTGGAGGATCGTCCGCCGCTTGTCGGCCTGGTGCTGGCGCTGGGGCCGGGTGATGGGCTGGCCTGAATGCTGCTGGTCCTGGCGGATGACTCTGAGCCGGGGGACGGGCTGGCGCGGGAGCCGGCGGGGGTGCTGCTCGTCGGCGGCATGGCTGACGGATCAGTTTCTATTAAACATGTTGGTTTATTGAATGTCTGATTCTGTGTCTTTGTTGCCTTCACGTCTGTGGCAAAGCAGGTGGAAATGTTGCTAAGAAATGGAGTTGCCACTGACCCTCCAGGCTCTCGGAGTCAGCATGGGTGGTGGCGACAATCCCCCCCACAGAGGTGCTGTCCGTGACTGCTGCCACCCACTGCTCAAACTCCGTCAGGTGCCCCCTCCCTGACCCCCACCTGTCTGGCCCGCACTCCTCGGGAGGGCAGCTGTACGCCGCTTGACCTCCACCTTGAGGTCCTGTTAGTGCCATTTTCCATGTTGTTATTTAAATTTAGAGTGAAGCCAGTTGATGATTGTAGTTGTTCATTTAGTGATTGTGCAGTGTTGAATTTAGTCCTACTTTAGCTGGCATTGTTCAGGAAGTTAGAACTGCAGACATGCATTCGAAACAGAGAGGAAATCTTTCAGAGCGCCAGCAGAGGTGCAAGCTGATGACGTAGTGATGCTGGCGCAGGTTTAGAGAGGAAAACTGAGCTTTGTATCACTTTGATGTTCAGTAAAGGAGGAGCCAACACTTTTCTACCGTCGTCATCAAACCTCAAACACGTAGCGACTCGTTCTTTCCGTCAGTAGAAGAGGTTCAGATGTATGAACATGATGATCAACAACACTGCTGATGAGAAGGGAACTTTAGCCAATAACAGGTCCCACCTCTGTTTTCATCTCGTGGGGGGCGTTGCCCACCTGGTTCACCCTCTCACTTCTCATCCACTCTCAGCCTTCATTGTTCATCCTGACACCAATGGACAGGCTGACCAATAGAATCTGCTGTCTCTCCTCCACCTCTCCTACCAGCACCTCCAGCTCCACGCCGTGAACCTCTTTTTCTTTGACATTGTTTTGAGAGCGCCGACAGCGGAGACCCTCTTTAAATGAATTTGAGTATTTATAGGTGGGCGTAACGGGGGCGGGCCCAGTCCTCCGGCAGCTGCGCTCAGCCAATTACCCAACCAGGCCAGATCCCAAAGCATTGAAAGGCGACCCTCTGCAAGACAATGAAAGCCCAACTGCTTACAGTATATCAACAAACTTCTGAAAAAATGGAAGCAAGAGACGGAGGAGGAAGTGGATAAAAGCCCCATGCTGGTAATCTTGTTCAGAAATGCTGTAGTGGAGGCTTTGCCTGCACCATGCCGGAGCAATGCATTATACCCAATGCAACAATACTCCCGGCCCTCTGGGGCCCCGCAATACTACAGCCTGCCAAGGCAGCCAATGCAGACTCAAGGAGGTCAGAGAGGACGGGGAGGAAGACCCGCTCCGCCGAGACAATGCTGGAACTGCGGAGATCCTGGCCATATAGCAACTCGGTGTCCGGTTTCGCGAATTGACTCCAATTGGACAGAACATGGTCGTGAAACCCAGCCCAGACAACAGCGAGGTGGAGGCCCGAGTAATCCTTGGGCCGGCCCAAACCATGGTTACTAGGGGTGCCCAGAGAGTCCCACGGGGGAGGGTCAGTTCCCTTTAGTCACAATGGGAGCTGATGCAGAACCTATGTTGGAGGTAAAAGTTGAAAATAGGCAGATTCCAATGTTGGTCGACACTGGAGCAGCTCACACCTGTGTGAGTCCAGAATATGCCCCTAACATATTTTGTTGACGGTTCCTGTTTCAGAGATCACTTAGGAAATCATGCAGGCTTTGCTGTGGTAAGACAAGATGCTAATGAGTTTGTGACGGAGAAAGCTGAGAGTTGTGTTCAACCTTGTTCAGCTCAGCTAGCCGAGCTAAAAGCGTTAACTGAGGCGTGTAAGTTAGCACAGGGTAAAGTAGCTAATGTATACACTGACTCAGCCTATGCACATGGTGTTTGTCATCTGTTTGGTTCGTTGTGGAGACAAAGAGGGTTTAGGAAAACCGATGGTAGCCCAATACAACACGGAGATCAGATAAACAAACTAATGTCTGCAATGTTGCTTCCAGCAAAACTCGCAATTATCAAATGTCAAGCACATCGCAAAGGTAATGACACTGTGATAAGGGGAAACAATGCAGCTGATGAAGCTGCCAAAGCTGCATCCAAGTGTGAGGTAGCCATTTTCTCACCAGTAATATCACTCGAACCTACTGTTACACCTGATGACATTGTTTTAATACAGAAAGAGGCAGGAGAAAATGAACAAAATCTATGGCAACAAAGGGGTGCATTAGCAGACGGGAAGGGTTTGTGGAGGTCACATGAGGGCCTTTTGGTCGCACCAGTGCCTCTACTGACCGTTCTAATTTCAGAAGGGCACAATGCAGATCACTGTGCAAGGGGGGAAGTGCTGAAAAAGATAAAACAACAAGGCTATTGGTCACCATACATGCAAGCCATGGTTGATGAAGTCTTAAACCAACGCCAAGTCTGTGCTCAAAATAATGTGCGAAAACCAGTAAAAACACCGGTAGGGCACATTCCGATCCCTGAGGGACCATTCAAACACCTAGCCATAGACTATGTTGACATGATAAAATCAGTACAAGGAAAACGCTACATGTTAGTCATCATAGACAGGTTTTCACGATGGGTGGAAGCAGTTCCATCTAAAAACCTAGGCTCAGAAACAGTGATTAAATTTCTGACAAGAGAAGTCATTCCAAGGTTTGGTATCCCATCAGAAATAAGTTCTGACAACGGTTCTGCATTTGTACATAAGGTTGCCAAAGGCGTTCTTCAGCAGTTACGTGTCAAACAAAGACTATCTGCAGTGTACCATCCACAGAGCAATGGTATGGTAGAGCGAATAAATGGAACACTAAAAGCAAAAATCAGTAAAATCTGTGCCAGCACAAAACTGAACTGGGTAGATGCTTTGCCGCTTGCACTAATGAGCTACCGCATGCAAACTCACAGGAGCACGCATCTAACACCGCATGAAATGCTAACAGGCCGACCTATGCCGGCCCCACAACTGCGAGGCCCGTATATGGGACCTCCGCTTGAGCAACTGCAAGTCGAGCTAAAAGACTATATGAGTCAACTAACTGCAATACATAGGTCTATCTACCTTCAGGAGAAGAAAAAAGTGCCAGATCTTGACCAGGAGGTCAAGAAACCTGTCGTGCCTGGTGACCAGGTGTACATCAAGATCTTCAGACGAAAGTGGCACGAACCACAACGGGAAGGACCATATACGGTGGTGCGGGCGACTCCAACGGCAGTTCAAGTCGAAGGAAGCACAACGTGTTATCATCTGAATCACTGCACAAAAGTCCCCGGAAAAACCAAGGGCGGTATTGAGTTGGAAAACAGAGATAGAAAAGATGACAATGTGGGGCGCTCTGACAGTGGTGAGCATTCTGATTTGGATGCCCATAGGAATAAAGGAGATGTCAACCTCAGTGACATTGTCAAAAGCCCAGGAGACCAGAGCCACAACAGAGACTCACCCGTGCCACGGAGACGCCGAAGCACATGAATCAGATGAGTATGATGCAACTACACCATCCCACACTCTGAACCCTAAGCCGACACTCTCAGCTAAGTTCAGACACATAGCTATCCTACACACACTGATGCATGCTAAGAAACGTAGTAAAAGGAGAGTACATACAATGTGGAAGTGGCAGGCTAGTATGGACATACCAGACACACTCGGTAAAGGGGAGTTAACATATGAAGCAGTTGTCATGTCAAATGATTATGAGCGTTCTCATTTGTGTGGGGTTAAAAAGGCTCAGATGATAACAGTATGGGCACTGGAAGTATTTAAAATTACTCTTACAGTAGCTGAAAACATGGTAAAAGCACAGAATTTGATCCAAACGATGCGTACTATGTCCTTGTGCGTGTGGGGAATAATAAAAATAACACTCAATTGCAAAGGTCACTGGTGCTAAACAGGGAGGAGACTCCCGACCCTGAAATTTTAGGAGTTGTCCCACTTAGGACTGAGATAATTAATGGGAAAATAAGGGTGCACGTTCCACCACAGGGGGTAGCAGACAACTTGAAGAAGCGTGATGTACGTCTCTTGGAAATCGAAGAGGTCGAAACAGGGACTGAAACAAATGTACTATGCGGGTGGATTAACAAGCATAATGAAAACACAACAGGTTGGGAATTGGATCAGTGCGGTATGGCGGTATTTGAAGAAGCAGGTGAGTGGGTAGCTGAACTGAACGAGACTTTGTATGAGCTAAATGGGAAGTATGCTTTAGAATTAATAAGTACGTTCAAAGATGGACGGGCAAGTAAGCGAGTGCATCCATGGTATGTTCCTGACGGGAAGGAAGTGACCAACCAAACTATCTGTATTGGGAACAGGGATACAACGACCCAGGCAACAGGCCAAATCAAACACCAACATGTCAAAGTGCACACGCCCGTAGCTCCTGTTATGATCTCGACACCAACTACTAAATCACCCAAGATCGCCAATACCATAGGTGATGTAGCTATAAAGCCCACAAACATGCTTAAAACCACCTTGCCGTCAACTGTAAAAGTACCAGGTAAAGTAACACCCATAGCTACAGCCACAAAGTAGTTAAACCGGTAGGGGTAACTACCCCTAAGAACATTCTTGTAGCCACGATCCCAGCAGAGATGAGTCCAGCTCCAACTCCAGCCAAAACTTCACCAGTCACAACCGCAATTCCGTCCGCAGCCACAATTTCATCAATTCCGTCCACAACTGAAGTTCCATCAACCGTGGCCCCTAGACAAACTGCAACCATAACCTCATCAGGTAAAATCTTAACTTGGCCAGTATTTGCTAAAACTAAGACCCTCACACTTTCAACCAAGGCTACATACAAGGCTATAACTACATCGAAGCCAACCATAACCAAATTTCTGACGGAGCTGACCGCAACTAAATCTCCAAAAGAGGTAGCTAAAATACCAACCATAGCAGAGCCAACTAAGACGTTAAGAGATACGATTTATACAGATTATGACGACTACAGTGAGTTCGAAGACCATCAGTGTACAGAAATAGCTAAACCCAGCCAGAGAAGTGTAAGATCATACGCTGATGAGCGCTGGGAAGCAGCCAGCCACAATATGTGGTATCAATGGGCCATGTTCACTGTGAAACAAATGACCACAACTGAGTGCATAATATGTTCTGAGGCACCCACAGCGCTTCCTACTGTGATACCTGAAAAATACACGCATGAAGAATGCGCTAGAGTTCAACAACATAAATGCAGGAGCGGAGAGTTTACCCCCAGATCTGATGTGGCAACCTTCTTCAGACTTCCAATGTGTGGTGTTAAGTGTAGACTCCTATACGGTTCTAGAGCTATTCACACTTACCTGGATACATGTGTAGACTGCACATTTAAACAAACGTGCGAGGAATTTTCAGTCACAACATCCCAAAATGAGCCACCCACAAATTATAAAATAGATGAAATCGCGGAATATGAATGTTTTGCCAGTGGAGGATTCACTAACACGAAAGGAGGGATTCATGTGGGTAACACAACAGTTAATTGTAAAGTAACATGGGTATTGTCTTGGTTTCCAGAGGCTAACATGAGTGATCCATTTGTAACTAGACCAGTGTGGTTTGAAAATCCCCAACCAATAAACCAAACGTGTGAGAACATAACTATGACTTTGCCTACTGTGTACCTTCTAAGTAATCAAAATTTTCCTGTAGCTGATAGCTATTGGATGTGTGGAGATAACATTGTATTTAACACAATTCCACCACGGTGGATAGGACTCTGTACATTAGTGCGACTAAAATTACCAGCAGTTGTGATGTATGATGGTATAAATGTTATCCTCGAAATTGAAGAGAAAATCGCTAAACTAAACAGACACAAAAGGCAGATCGACGATACTAACATATACACTGATGCTCTGGGTCTACCGGCCGGGATCCCAGATGAGTTTAAAGCCCAGGATGAGGTTAGAGCTGGACTGGAGTCTATACTTCCCTGGATCACCATCAATAAGGATGTTAAGTGGATAAATTACATTTACTGCAATCAACAGAGGTTTGCTAACATAACGTCTGAAATACTCCATGCTTTTGGTAGTCAACTGCATGCAACTAGCATAATGACTCAGCAAAATAGACAGGTTCTAGATTGGTTGACAGCTGATAAAGGAGGAGTTTGTCAAATGTTTGGAAAATATTGTTGTACTTTTATCCCAAATCACACAGCTCCTGATGGAATATTTTCTGTTGCTATGGACAAGTTGACTAAACTTAAACTGGAGCTTAGAGAGAGTGCTGGTAAGGGGGGAAAGATATCATGGGATTGGTTAGACCAAATTTTAGGTAAATGGGGAGCCGTTTGGGCTAAGGCAGGACTCAGTGCCTTAATAGTCTTAATACTAGTTCTCTTTTTGACATGTTGCATCATCCCCATCATGAAAAGACGCTGCACACGGGCTATGGACGAGCATATGATGATGACAGCTGGACTCCAACGGGCTCAAATGTTGAACATGATGACTCCCGTGCAAATGGCACAAATCTGCAAGAGGGAGGCTGAGGATGGGAGAATTCCGGACTTGTTTCCCAATCCTAACTTCTTACAGGACTCTGATGATGATGGACAGAGCACAGAGTGAGGTAAAATTAACTGTCGTTTGATTAAAGGAGTGAATCGCATAGGATGATGGACTGTGGATTCGAAGTCCATTGAAGAAGGAATCCCGTGGAGCAACGGATTGTGAACTCTTAATTTGATATAATCACATACAGTGAGACATTATTTTGGTTGAATTATGCTTTTACACATTTTTTCGCTAAAGAATTGAGATGTGAATTGTGAAGGTTCATGATGAAGGTCGCTAGCGGGGGGGCCGTAGAGGAATTTCCTGCTTAAAAACAGCCGGGCAGGTTTTCGCCTCTGCAAAATGTGAACCTAATAGGTGAATGGTAAAATCTTGTGTGTGTCTATTTTGAAGCGGACATTTTAATGTAAATATCAAATACGATATTTACGATATTATGGAGGGGCGTGAGTTTATGTAAGACATACGTGTCTGGAGAAAGTTCATGTAAGATATACTGGTCTCCAAGTAAACAGGGTATTGCTAGTACAAGGTCTTAAGTTCAGGTCATATGAGGATGGGACAATGGACTGGATGTTCCAGTAAACCTGTACCCCAGTACCTTGCCAAACAGGATGCACCTTGCTGAAGCGAAGCACGTACACACACAAGAGTAATGACGTCAACAAAAGGTATAAAATGTGAATGCAAGTTGTAAGGAGGGTTCTGTCTGTATGTAAGATGTGAGGTGATTGATCTGTGCATTAAACCCACAAGAGGCTTAAGAGGCTTAGGATTGGTAAGAGGCTGTAAGATGATCCGTCGTTGAGTCTCGTTTGTCATCTCAACTTGAATGAGAGATCCGAGGTCAACTCCAAAGAGTTCCACGCTGATTGGGATGTATCAAGGAAACGTGCCTGGATTCTGGCACTCGCACAAATTGAGACATCCAGATTTTTTTTGTGCGTACGCAACTTTCACGATTCTTGCGACCGCAGTTTTTTAGGATGAGATCCACGTATTGATACATGGGGCCCCAGGTTTCTACCAAGCTGACAAAGGAAGTGTGACTTGTTAAAAGTATCAAGTTTTAAGGGGTCCTCTCAGATCAGAGGGCAAGAAAGGGCAAGGCAAGGCAATTTTATTTGCACAGCCCGTTTTCACCACCAGTTTGTCTCCAGGCTTCATGGCATCATAACAACATCCTCTGCCCTCAGAGCCTCACATCGACTGAGGAGAAACTCCATAGAAAACCTGTAACAGGGAAAAATGGGAGAAACCTCAGGGTGAGGAGGGGAGGAGGATCCCTCACCAGGAGGGACAGACGGACAGGAGATGTTGGTACAGACAAGACAACAGTTTATAACACAGAATGTAGGAAACATGGAAATGTTAATAACAGTTGAAGAAGGAAGCTTCTGGAAGGGGAGGCAGGGAGAGCAAGCCAGCTTGATGGGGGACTGGATGGTAGACTGGTTCATGGGAGGGGAGGCAGGGAGAGCAAGCCAGCTTGATGGGGGACTGGATGGTAGAATGGTTCATGGAAGGAGAGGCAGGGAGAGCAAGCCAGCTCGATGGGGGACTGGATGGTAGACTGGTTCATGGGAGGGGAGGCAGGGAGAGCAAGCCAGCTTGATGGAGGACTGGATGGTAGACTGGTTCATGGGAGGGGAGGCAGAGAGAGCAAGCCAGCTTGATGGAGGACTGGATGGTAGACTGGTTCATGGGAGGGGAGGCAGGGAGAGCAAGCCAGCTTGATGGGGGACTGGATGGTAGACTGGTTCATGGGAGGGGAGGCAGGGAGAGCAAGCCAGCTTGATGGAGGACTGGATGGTGGACTGGTTCATGGGAGGGGAGGAAGGGAGAGCAAGCCAGCTTGATGAGGGACTGGATGGTAGACTGGTTCATGGAAGGGGAGGCAGGGAGAGCAAGCCAGCTTGATGGAGGACTGGATGGTAGACTGGTTCATGGGAGGGGAGGCAGGGAGAGCAAGCCAGCTTGATGGGGGACTGGATGGTAGACTGGTTCATGGGAGGGGAGGCAGGGAGAGCAAGCCAGCTTGATGGGGGACTGGATGGTAGACTGGTTCATGGGAGGGGAGGCAGGGAGAGCAAGCCAGCTTGATGGGGGACTGGACGGTAGACTGGTTCATGGGAGGGGAGGCAGGGAGAGCAAGCCAGCTTGATGGGGGACTGGATGGTAGACTGGTTCATGGAAGGGGAGCGCAGGCCGGTGTAACAGTAGGGAATAAGAGGGGGGGGTGGGGGGGTGATGCAGGCGGCGGTTGGAGCTCTGGTGGATCTGTGGAAACACAGAGAGACTGCGAGACACCAAGGAGGAGAGAAGAAGAGAAGAGAGGAGAGGAGGGGAGGGGAGAGGAGAGGAGAGGAGAGGAGAGGAGAGGAGAGGAGAGGAGAGGAGAGGAGGGGAGGGGAGGGCTCCATGTAACCTGATGTGTCCCCCAGCAGTCTAAGCCTATAGCAGCATAGCTATCAATGGTTCGGAGCTACCTGAACCAGTCCTGACTGAAGGCTCTGTCATAAAGGAAAGTCTTAAGCCTGGACTTCAAAGTAGTCAGAGTGTCTGCCTCTCTGACCCATGGAGAGATGCTGGTTCCACAGTAGAAGAACTGGTACCTGAAGGCTCCACCTCCCAGTCTGTTTTTATTGACACTGGGAGTCACTAACAGACCTGCATTCTGGGAGCGGAGTGCTCTGGTTGGACAGGAGGGACTAATGAGTTCTTTCAGAGAGGATGGAGCTTCATCATTGAGAGCCTGATGAGTCAGCAGAAGGATTTTGAAGTGGATTCTAGATCCTACAGGAAGGAGAGAAGCTGAAGTGGAGAGATGTGTTCTCTCTTCTAACTCCCGTCAGAACCCTGGCTGCAGTGTTCTGGACCAGCTGGAGACTCTTTAGGGAGTATTTAGGACATCCTGACAGGAGAGAGTTGCAGTGGTCCAGCCTAGAAGTGATAAATGCATGCACCAGTTTCTCAGCATCACTCTGGGAAAGGATCTTCCTGATCTTAGCGATACTTCGCAGATGGAAGAAGGCGGTCCTGGTCACATGCTTTATGTGGGAGCTGAAGGAAAGGTCATGGTCAAAAATGACTCCAAAGGTTCCCTGCAGTTGTCCTCAGGGTCAGGGTGATGCCATCTGGAGTAGTGATCTGGTTAGAGAGGTGTCCCTGAGGGGTTTAGGTCCAAACATGATGACCTCAGTTTGATCTGAATTTAGCAGTAAGAAGTTAGAGGACATCCAGGATTTCATGTCTTTCAGGCAGTCTTGCAGATTAGTAAGCTGGCTTGTGTCGTCTGGCTCCATCGACAAGTAAAGTTGTGTGTCATCTGCATAACAGTGGAAGTTGATCGAGTGCTTCTGGATTATGTCACCTAATGGGAGCATGTAAAGAGTGAAGAGAATCGGTCCTAAAACTGAACCCTGTGGTACACCATATGTAACTCTGCTATACTCTGAATAGTCATTATTAACATTAACAAACTGAAACCTGTCTGATAAGTAGGACTTAAACAATTTTAGGGCAGGTCTTTAATCCCAGTTTCACGGTCTAGTCTCTGTAGCAGGATGCTGTGGTCGATGGTGTCAAATGCAGCACTGAGGTCCATAAGGACAGAGATGAGACCTCTGTCTGAAGCTGTAAGAAGATCAGTAGAGACTCTGACCAGTGCTGGTTCAGTGCTATGGTGTTCCCTGAATCCAGACTGGAAGGCTTCAAAGAGCTCGTTGCTGTGCAGATGTTCATGTAGCTGCTCCAGGACAACCTTCTCAAGGATCTTGGAGATGTAGAGGAGGTTGGATATCGGCCTATAGTTGGCTAACACATCTGGGTCAAGAGAAGGTTTTGAAGTAAAGGGTTGATGACAGTCACCTTAAAGGCCTGTGGCACATAACCTGTGACTAAGGAAAGATTAATTTGGTTCAATATAGAAGTGTTGACTAGAGGGAAGACATCCTTAAGGAGGCTTGTTGGGATGGGATCCAGCAGACAAGTGGCTGACTTGGAGGAAGTGACTGTAGAAGTCAAGTCTGACAGGTCGATGGGGAGAAGCTGTCCAAGTATGCACCAAGTCTGGGAGGTGCTTCTATGGGGACTGTAGTCTGTCCTCCATTACTGGCAATCCTCGTTCTAATATTCACAATCTTTTCAGTAAAGAAAGAAAGGAAGTCGTTACTGCTGAGAGTTGGGGGGATGCATGGCTCAACAGCACTATGGTTCTTGGTGAGCCTGCCCACGGTGCTGAAGAGGAACCTGGGGTGGTTCTTCTTCTTTTCTATCAGGGACGAGTAGTAAGCGCTTCTAGCATTACGGAGTTCTTTTTATATATTAATAAACTCTCCTTCCAGGCTTGGCGGACTTCCTCGTGCTGGCTGGAATGTGTCTTCCTTTCCAGTTGTCTGGTCTTCTGTTTTAAGCCGTGCAGCTCTGGGCTGTACCAGGGAACTATTCTTTTCTGGTTGATAACCTTCTTCTTCAGGGGAGCTACGGCATCAAGTGTCCCAAGGAGTGCTGCTGCAGTGCTGTCCACAAGATAGTCCACCTGGGTGGGGTGGAATCAGCATAACTGCCCATTATATCACTACAAGGTGTGGCAGCAAGCTCTGCTGGAATAAGCTCCTAAATCTAGAAACAGCAGTGTCAGATAGACATCTACTGAAGCGGGACTTTTTCCCAGGTAGGATATAATTTGTTAAAGCAAATTCAAATGTAATTAAGGAGTGATCAGACAAGACGGGGTTCTGAGGAAGAACTATGATGAGGTCAGCTTCTATTCCATAAGTGAGCACTAAATCAAGGATGTGATTAAAAGTGTGAGTGGGTTTGTTTACCCTCTGACAGAAGCCAACAGAATCAAGAAGCGACTTAAACGCAGTGGCCAGACGATCATCATTGACGTCCACATGGATGTTAAAGTCACCCACTAGAATGACTTTGTCTGAGTTCAATGCCAAGTTAGACAGAAAGTCAGGGAGTTCTTCTAAGAACTCAGAATAAGGTGCAGGAGGACGGTACACCCCAGCAAGTAAGAGTGGTTTCTCTGCTTTCCAGTCTGGGAGGGAGAAGCTGACAGTCAGGCTCTCAAATGAATTAATGAACAATTAGGTGGAGGGTTAATGAGCAAATTTGATCGATAGATTGCAGCTCCTCCTCCTCTGCCAGTGGTGCGAGGTACATGGTAGTTAATGTAACCAGGAGGGCAAGATTCATTTAAACTAACACACTCATCTTGCTGCTCCCAGGTTTCAGTGAGTGCTAATACACCAATCTGATAATTAGTAATTAAGTCGTTCACTAGGAGAGACTTGGATGGGAGAGATTGAATATTTAGCAAACCACATTCAATAGTTTTACTGGGTTGGTTTGCTGGAGCAGTGGTTTTAATTTGAACTAAGTTGCTATAAATTACTCCTCCAGATTTGGGTGCAGGCTTATACAGCCTCGGGGCAGACACAGTTTCTATAGGCTGGGTGGGAGACAACACCAAGGAACCAGCAGAGGGCGTGCTAACCTGCAGCTCTGCCTGCTGGTCTGAACTCTGGGTGCTTGTCAGGGATTAGTATGGCTAATAAACTGGCCTCTGTTCCTACACAGCAAAACCGACAGTGTTAATTTCCCAGTGTTACTTAAAAATTGGCGGGTTTAGTGTTATTTTAACACTTATTTGATTAAAACTAACAATTGCCAGTGTAATTTCCTGAAAGTGTCAGTGTCAATTTGGAGTGTTGAAAAATGTCCACACTCTAGAGTGTTACCATGACCACGCCTTACTTCCGGTCGATACTAACTTCAGACCAGCAGAAGTCCGCCATTTTATCCTCTCCTACATGGTAAGTTTTATTCGGTTAAGTTTTAAGATTTAAGATTGCTATTGGTACACGTAATATTAATAATGGTTGAATGAATTGTATACGAATTAAAACAAGAGTTACGTCTTATTTTCAAGCATTTTTTGCCGAGCTGGCAGATTGTTCCATGAAGTTAGCTAACATAGCATAGCTAATATATAAGGCCATTCTACCGAAAATCGTTTTTCTTTCATCTTACATACAACGGCTTACGTTTATAACATCTGTGGGAAGACATTGGAAGCCTGAAAACACAGCCGTACCGAGTCTACGCGTGGAAAAGAGGAGACGAGTATGTTACATTTAACAGGTTTCAGTCATACCAAAAGTGAAGTGTTTAATTATAGAGAATGTGGTAGCTTTCAGATAACTTTTGTTTAGTATATTTGTAATATTTAGACTGTTTTGACTGAGGAAGGAAGCGTGGCGGCAAATTTTTTTTTTTGAGGTCTTTTTTTTTTTTTATCCACCATGAAAACACCGCGAGCGCAGGCGCGTGTATGCGCGATGCGCGCACACGGCGAAGCACAGCACGTGTTTGCTGCCGCAACAAGACTTGAAGATTTGCGGAGGTGCTTCATGAAAGTGTGCAGTTATTTTTGCGGAACCCTGTTAGCAATATGAAAGTGTTTTTCATTCACAAACCGCTGCGTGACCGGCAGCCAGGAAATCAATATTGACCTTTCAGTGTTTTTTTCTCCATTGATTCCCCCCCCACCCCCATAGCGATTCCAGTGATAGCGCTCCCTGATCTGAGGATCCCTTACAATCGCCAGTCTCAACGATCTCCTCCATTACTTCTGGTGAGTCAAGTTAAAATGCGCCAGCAGACTGCTTAAAAATTGGGCAAATTGTATGCATGAACGAGGATCTTTATTATCTCCTGAGATCGCACCGTAACCCTGGATTTCCACTGGGCGCGTATCCGGTGCGGCGGCGCAACGCCACGCCGCGCCGCGGTGCGCCGCCGTCCACCAGTCCCCACCAGCTGCGTCTCTTGAACGCCGGCCAGAGTAGAGGCGGACAGAAAAAGCCGCGAGATCGTTGAGTTCTCGCGGTAATTGCAGGACAAGTATAAATATCAGTATTTACAGGAGCTAATTGGTAATAACTCGCCATTACTTATATGGTTTTCTGTTTTAACATAGTCCTCATACAAAGGACGTGTGGGATTATAGATAGTGATTTTTCACCTTAATAATGAGCTTCTGCTCGTCCACGGTTCACATTGGCCTCTGAAAGCCTCTGCCCTGTTCACTCCGGGCCCGGCAATGCCGATTTTTGCGTTTTGTTGATGTCGTTACGTGAAAAACAAGCTCTCGTCAACAAGGACTTTTTTTTTTATTCTGAAAGGTTTTCCGGATGTTGTCGTGTTGCATTGGTGCCCCACTTCCTGTCTTGCTGTATCTGTTTCGTGCTGAATTGATGCGCCGTGCTCCGCCATCCGGCAAAACTAGAACCCTGGCGTATTTTTAGCGGACGGTGGCGCCGTGCCGCAGCTGAGACGCAGCGCTGCGCGGCCGGTGGAAATCCGACTGGAAAAACGGTGCAGATCAAGATAGGAGAAATCCCTCTACACCATAGTCTTGTCATGCTATTCAAACACACAGTTATGGTAAAGTGGTTTATTCTTAGATAAAAATGTTTAACATTAATTTAAACGTTTTTGTAGTTGAGATGTTGTTTAAAAAAATACTTCCTGACATATTAATGTGTTTTGAATATTTTTTAAATAATTCAAGTCAAAAGTTAAATTATAATAACCTGTTGTAATTGGTATTTTTAATTTCTTATAAATTAACAAATGCAATAATATTGTATGAGATTGGCGAAAGTAGTCGGCAGTTTATACCCTAGATTTATGGTTACCGTCAAAACTCAGCTGGCTCACCAGAGATGTGAGGTGACGGCATTAATCATTCCTCTAAAACAACACACAGGCACACAAAGCAGCTGATGTTTACAAATCCAACTAAAGGTAAAACTGTGTATGCCACCCTCCATTTGTCTTTAGTTTTCCAAACTGTTTAATCTTCTCTCTCTCATATGTTTTGATATGTTGACCCCATTCTTGCTTTTTCTTTAGTGATGCTGGTTCCTGTTGAATATAAGGAAGTGAGCAAAAGGGTCAGGGTGCCACAAACAGACGATGTGTACAATTAACCCCCAATTTCTACAGGGAGGTAATTCAAGTTTCATGTCAATTCATGCTTCCATGATTTTCACTGTTCAAATTAAAATAATTTTATGGTATGACCCTTAGTGAGGTGATCTTTCCTATTTCAGTGTTGGCAAAATTCAGCTTGCCAGCTTTTACTTCCTTAATCCTGAGGGATTCTGCAGGGGTGGAGGTGGATTCAGACATTTTTGATGAACTTTTGAAGTCATCAGAGGTGTCTTTCAAGGCCTTCATTGAAGAAAGCAATGGTAAAAAAAATTCTCTGGATATGAAAAGTGTAATGTAATTCAAAGCTAATGTTGCTCTGTATTTAGTTTTGTAAGCTGATTTATGCAACACAGTATTTTGTTTATAGACAACAGCTTTGAAGAGTCTTCTTCAGAGGCATCTGTATCAGACTGGTTTTCATCACATGCATCCCAAGGGTCATCGACGGGTTCAGGCTCAACAATTATACTTGAATCTACAAAAGCTCGGAAAAGACTGTTGTTTGAAGGACCCCCTGACAGCAACATTGCAGGAAATGTAAGTTATCTTTAAACTAGGCTTTAATGTACTTTAACTGATGCTGCCAAAATTTTAATTTTGCAAACTCATATTCTTTGAATTTGAAAAATACTTGTCAAATGCTGAAGTTGCAATATGTTAAAATAACACAACTGTTTTCAGATGGTAAATTTGGCTCTGAGTTCAAAGCCAGGTGGTGACCAAATATTAAAAGAATATGAAAAAACAAACTGCCTCTCTGATGGTACAAGGAGAAAGATGGTAAACATACTTGTGGCGGATATGGTAGAGTCTCATGGGTAAGTTTATTGTGCACATGAATTCTTACCAAAATTTTCAGTTGTTAATCATCCCAGTTTTCAGTATTATTTGTTTTTCTTTTTTGGATTAGGTGACAGTTCAATTATG
The DNA here is from genome assembly GCF_037954235.1 of Aulostomus chinensis. Taxonomy (NCBI): domain Eukaryota; kingdom Metazoa; phylum Chordata; class Actinopteri; order Syngnathiformes; family Aulostomidae; genus Aulostomus; species Aulostomus chinensis. The sequence continues at coordinate 25,056,608 of NC_141340.1, read as the reverse complement.
CATGTGTGTTGCTTCAGGAGGCTTCCTTCAGTTAATGCTCGCATTATGTATGCACTTGGCATCACAACCTTGTTCCCAAACTTGAAGGACCCAGATTCAAAGGAAGGTTATGTAAGTATTGACGTTAACATCCATCCATTGTTATTACTTAATGAAAATATTTAGTATATTTAGTGTTTTCACAGTGTAGTCAGATCTATTTTGCGGTTGGTTCAACTAACAGAGTCCCTCAAGCAGTTACGTCTGAATCGAACACATACCATGGGTCTGCACAGTTTCAGTCATTATATACATACCTTTTTGTGTTCATCAACAGGAGCATTTCTATGATCACCAGAGTGACTGGCATGGAGGCTGAAAACTGTCCAGCGCAACTCTGCTCAACAGATCAAGAAATCCAAGTCCACTTATCAAGGTGGCTGTTTATTTTTAGGATATGTGCCTGTTAGTTACTGGGAGCTTTTTATTGAGAGTGCTCACTCTTCTGATTTTGATCACTTTCCAAGGTGGCCCTAAGACCCAACGTGCCATGCATTCAACTTTGAGACAGCTGTCAGGGGATGAATGTAAGGAAGCTGTGTCAGTGATGAGGTACTCATCTGACGTGGCTCTTGTCAAAGGGAAAATGAAGGCAACATTTCAGTACAGACAGAACGTGGTTAAAGACCCATCCACAGCCTCCACTATCCTGGACCTTTTCCCAAGATTCCTAGATACTTCAGGCTTGGTAAGACGCAAATTCAATTTTGACTGCTTTGTGGTTGCCTTATGAGAGTGTGCTCTCAATGTTTTTCGCAATGTTGTGTTTTCTCTTAAAGATTGACCAAGACTTCACAATGCTCTTTGGTGAAGACGTTTCTGGTAAATTCCTTGCAAAATGGCCAACATTCTTCAAACCAAGGGTCATTGCAGATTGCAAAAATCTACCTCAAAGTGCACATGTGGATGAGCTGCTTTTGTCTGCACAACAGGAGTCTGACGATGGTGAGTCAAAAATTGGAAACTATATTTCACAAGCCTCTAGGTCAGTGTTGTCCAAACTATTCCACAAAGGGCCGGTGTGGCTGCAGGTTTTCATTCCAACCAAGCAGTATCACACCTGATCCATCAAACCAGCTGTGTGAAGACAGTTCAGCTGATTGATTGAGTCGAATCAGGTGTGCTTATGCTGGATTGGAATGAACACCTGCAGCCACACCGGCCCTTTGTGGAACAGTTTGAACATGTCTGCTTTAGGTAAGTTTTTATATCTTCTGTTAAATCTTCACAATGTGCACACAATGTTCTTTGGAGAAGAGCTGAATTTACAAATCATTGTGTAATTGTATACAATGATTGTGTAATTTGTCATAATTGGTCTTAAATATGAATGTATCATCTTGAATTAAGTTACAGTAATTGCTATGGTGTTCATTCTCCTCTTCAAGGATGGGACTATGAGACAGCTGCTATCTTTTTGCTCCTACACCTGTTACCGCCAACATCCAAGGGCAAGAAGTCTTCGAAGAAAAGCACATCAGATGCTGCTGACCGCCTCATGAAATTCATGAGGGTATGTTCAGAGATCTGCTTTTAAGTCTATTTTACTATAGGTGTTAAGTTATTTGGTCTATGTTGATTAAGATATTGGTGTTTGAACACAGAAGCAGCTTTGTATTTATTGAAATGTATAGTGGACATCTAATTTATGTTTTATCTCTTTGTCACACTCAGGTGGGTAGAAACATGGACGCCTTCCTTAAGGAAACTGGATCTGCTCAACCCTTTCTCTTGTGTGTTGGAGAGAGAAAGAACAGCATCCAGAATTTGTACATCGTCCTGGACCAAAAGATGATTCCCTGTGCCACGCAGACTGGAGTTGCTGCCTTCGATGAGCTCTTCAAGGCGCATTTTGCTTTTAGTGTTTCCTATGATGACGCACTGTGCAACTTCTACACCTTCATCCAGACCACTGTATATGGCATTGATGTTGGCAGTGTCAAAGAGTCCTCGTGTCAAGGAAATCAGAGCAAGAATTCTTCACGGCACTGTTTGAGGAGGAGCACACCTTTTGACGGTGTTCATCAATGTTCACGTGTTACATTTGCAAGGTACCCCACGCAAGTTGTTCACTGCTATTTAGACATATGAAGTTTCAGCATGGTTTGTACCCAGGAAAGTCTTTGCATTTTCACTGTGGAGAGCCTGGCTGTTCTTTTGTTTTTTGCACATACTCCGGGTATAAGCGGCACTTATCGCGAGCACATGATGGCTGCGTTGATTCTCATGCTGTCAGCAATTTTGAATTTGAGTCTGTAGCTAATGTTGGACCTTCTGTTTCACAGCCAGTAAATGTTGATCCTTCCATGACTGTCAATACACTCAGTCCTATTGAAAAAAGGAAAATCCAAGATATGTGCAGCTCTATTATCGCTCAAGTCCAAGCCTCAGGAGTTCCTGAAAGCACTGTACAATGTTTAGTTGGTTCAATGGAGGAACTGGTGAATGACATCCATACCCATGCAAAAGAAGCTGTTATAGACTGTCTATCATCTGATGCCTCAAAGGAAACCTTAGAAAAAGTTGAGGATTGTTTTGACCACTTTGAAAATCCATTTTCATGTCTTAACACAGAATCTAAAAGGACAAAACATTTAGAAAAAAAATGGAAAATAGTTGAACCTGTAGAACATATCCTTGAAATACGCTTTGACAAACTACAGGCGCTTACACGCAAGTGCCTGTCAATGATAAATTCATGTATGTACCAATCATAGGGTCTCTTACGTCTATGTTTAGGAACAGTGAACTTTGTAACAGTTTCCAAAAATCAAAACCACACCAAGAATGTTTTTACAGAGACATCAATGATGGCTCCTATTTCAACAATCATCATTTATTCTCACAACAAGAACATGCTCTTCAGATCCAGCTATACTACGATGATTTTGAAACAGCTAATCCATTAGGTTCCAAAAAAGGAGTGCACAAACTTGGCTCTATTTATTTTATTTTGCGAAATTTGCCCCCAAAACTTAATTCTGTGTTGATGAACATTCATCTTGTAGCTCTTTTTCACTCAGAGGACTTACAGAAGTATGGATTTGATCCTATTTTAAAGCCACTTGTCGATGATATTAAAGTTTTGGAGACTGAAGGAATGCAGGTGCCCTTTTCAGCCATGCCTTTGAAAGGTACCATTTTTCAAGTTACTGGAGACAACTTAGCTTTACATGGCCTTTTTGGTTTTGTTGAATCATGTAGTGCAAATTATTGTTGTCGATTTTGTTTAACTGACAAGACAGAGTTGCAATCCGTTTTTAGTGAAGATCATCCAGGTTTAACTCTCCGATCCAAAGAACTTCATTCAGAGCACTGTGCTGCCTTTCAGCAACATCCTGCTTTGCCCTGTACATTTGGTGTCAAAAGAACCTGTCTGCTCAATTCCCTGCAACTGTTCCATACGTCAGACAACTATGCAGTAGATATTATGCATGATCTGCTGGAAGGAGTCGTGCAGTATGAGTTGAAGCTTGTGTTTCAGTATTTGATTAAACATTACATATCCCGTATCTCATTATTGGAGAGAATTGAGAGCTTTAATTATGGCTTTACACAAAGAAGAAACAGGCCAAGTGGGCTAAAACTTGATGACAGTAGTAATAGTCTCGGCATCAATGCTATTCAGGCATGGTGCCTCATACGTAACACCCCATTGATATTTGGAGATTTAGTTGGCAGGGACGATAATCATTGGAACTTGTTACTGCTGTTAATTCAAATTGTCAATATAGTGTTTTCACCTATTCTAACCTATGGTATGACCTGCTATTTGAAACATCTTATTTCTGATCATCACCAGCTTTTTAAAACTCTCTTTCCAGAGCGGAATTTGATCCCAAAACACCGCCTCGTGATACATTACCCAAGATGTATCAGAAAAATCGGTCCACTCATACACATATGGTGCATGAGGTTTGAGGGGAAACATAACTTCTTCAAAAAGTCGGTCAAAAATTTTAAAAACATCACAAGAACACTGGTAAAGAAACATCAACGTCAATTGGCTTCTCATTTTGAGAATTTTTATTATAAGAGATTAGAATTTGGCCCCATTACTGAAGTCTTAGCCAGTAGTTTAGAGGGCAATGAGGCACTGAGTGCACTTCTTGATGAGTCATGTCATGTTTGCACAATTTCCTGGGTCAAAAGTTATGGTACTGAATATCAGGTTGGGATGTATGTATGTTCAGGTGTTGAAAATGAGATGCCTTTGTTCAAGAGGATTGACAATATAATTGTTAGAGATGATAATGCTTATCTTTTAACATGTGAAGTCTCTACGATGTATTTTGATGATCACTTGAATGCATTTAGTATTGAGGAGAAAGCAAGGGTCTGTACACTGATTTGCGTGGATGATCTAGTGCGCTACAGACCTCATGATAGGCAATTTTCTTATGATACTGATGACCATATGTACATTTTCCCATACTGCAATTTTGTATGACTCCATGCTGAACTTGTTTGTTGTTGAATGTGTAGTTTTCATGGACCTTGCAATGAAAAATATATATTTTTGCAAGTTATTGTCTTATTTGTTTTTTGTAATTGTAGGTAAGGGATGTAGGGGTATTGGTTGGTCAGTATTGTACACGCTCAAGAGTTAATAGTTCAGTACATGGTGTTGGTACATTTACTCAAGTGTAGTCTTGTAGTGTTAATTTTCAAATGCTAACACCAGTGTAAAGTACTTATAAACACTAGTGTTAATTTTAACTCTTTAGTGTTGAAATAACACTACAAAATTGTTAAAATTTAACACTTTCCTAAGTGTTAATTTAACACTAAAAAGAGTGGACACATATAGACACTTTTATAGTGTTAAAATTAACACTCTTAGTGTTAATCCAACACCGACCATTTTGCTGTGTAGATAAGAGAGATGCACCATCCAAAGTAGGATGGACGCCATCTCTCCCAATCAGACCAGGCTTTCCCCAGAAGGAGCTCCAATTGTCTGTGAGCCAGGTTGATATCTCAGCACCACCTGGACATCCAGCGATGGAATGAACGCATGCGGCTAAACATGACGTCACTCGCTAAATTGGGCAGCGGGCCAGAGAAAACTACGGAGTCCAACACTGTTTTTGCGTAGTTGCACACCGAAGCCATGTTTACTTTAGTTAATTCCGACTGGCGAAGCCGGGTGTCATTAGCGCTGACATGTATTACAATCTTACTGTATTTAACCTCACGTTTTGCCAGCAGCTTTAGCCTCAGCGTCGCCCACTCTGGCCCCTGGGATGCACTTCATGCTCGCTGGAGTCTCCACCTTCACGTTGCGAAGAACAGAGCTGCCAGTGACTGATGTCGGCTTCACAGCGGGGCTGCGAGCAACAGAGCCGACATGAAGAGTTTCACTCTCAGCGGGTGTGTCGCTGAGTGGGGAAAAGCGGTCGGAAACACAGAGCAGGAGGAGATTTCACCTGTTCACCTGTCAGTGCAGGGGGCGGAGTTTAGAGCATTGGGAGGCCATATTCGGGCGAGGGTTGTTCTGAGTCCACAATGGCGCTCAAGTAGGTTGCTATTATTTATAAGATTTATTAAGATACTGTGTGTTTATCTGACTTCCAAAATGTCAAAACTATACATTTGTTGAGTTGTTTGAACTTTTCCCTCCAAGTTGTAAGTAAAACAAACTTATCTGACAGAGAAAGTAATTGATAACTCGGCTTTCAAAGGACAGGATTTGGAAGTCTGTATGATTCCACCTCCGTGGATGCGTTAATGAAGTTTGGACTTTTTCTTTCTAGTACCCATGACTATTGTATCCTTTCTACCACAGAGAACCATCCTCTCTCTATCCATCAAGCTTCCTCTCCACTTTAAGGGTAAAATGGCGCTTGTGGTTGTACTTTTGCGCCAGTTAGAGGTTCCATGTTCCACACAGTTGTGGTTTACCCAAGTGAACCCACACATTAAGGCTGGGAGGTGGGGAACCTTCTAAGTGGTCCTGCCGGTCCTGTGTTGGAGATCCTCAGTTTTAGAGTCTCTCTGTCTGTCCATCGACACTTGAGGTGAAAACCCTCATTCGTACACACAACCTGCTCATCGGGAGCAAGTAGGGCTAAGTGTCTTGCTCAAGGACCCAGGGAAGACCAGCACTGCCCGTTTGAGCTGTAAGAACGTGATTCTCAATAATGAAAATGAGATGCAATTCAAGTTGTTGTATTCTCTGGACCTGCCACCAGGTTCAGAGCCTCCCTCCACACGAGCGTTAGGATACAGAGAGGCTGGTGTTTGGTTCTGTAGCCGAGCACAAACCACCAAACTGCTCTCACCTGCCTGCTAATAATCTGGATTATAAAGTGCATCACCCGATGTGATACCCTGTGAAAGCAAAGAAATAGAAATGTCTCCCTCTACATTTATTCTCTTACAGACATCAATCCTCTCCTAGCTCCGCCCCTTTCCACACCCTCTGTTGTTCAAATCCAGGCGTAAAGGGAATAACAATAATTTGTCCTTGTAATCTGCAGGGTCACCGGTGGGGCGGAGGAGGGGTGTGGTCCAATTGGGGGAGTTTGATTCATCGCTCTGTCTCAAAAGCTCGGATTAATATTTCAATGTCATTGCTACTTGAGCGGCAATTACTGAGCGCAGCAAATGGAAGCGTGTCTGTAAGAGAGAGAGAGAGAGAGAGACAGGTATTTCATTACAGGGGGTGGCAGCGCTTCCTGGCCAAATGAAAGGGTGATTGGATGTGTGGGGTGGGTGAGGCTGAGGAGGCAGCGGCATCCTAATGAGGGCAGATATCATTATCTTGAGCAGGTGCTCCGTCTGTGATTCATTAGGCCACTCTGCTGTCGCTGGCTAGCATCAGATGAGTAATCGGCTGCTGGGGAGGCGGGAAATTGTTTTGTGTGACTGACTTGGATTTTTGCACAATGACTTCAATCACATTCCAACGTTCAAAACAAATCAGCAAGATGAAAAAGTGAATGTGACCGATGTGATGTTAAATGTAGCAAAGTTTGGAGAGCGGAGCTTCAGGCCCCTCCAGGACCCTGCAGCGTCCCTGCTGGAACCAGACCGGCCGGGCTCCAGTCTCAAACCAGTCAGGCGGTTCGGTTGTGTGGAACGCTGTCTGCCCACCGACTCACACGTGTAGGTGCGAGCAGCGCTCCACATCAGGCAACCTCGTCAGATATTCATCTGGGTGCGTAATTGGATCAGGAGATTTCTGAGCCGTGTCGCTGCTGTTACTTCTTTGGAGAGGCTCAGTACTGAGGGTTTGGAGGGTTGATTAACCCTTCACACACTACTGGGGCCCCGCAGTTACGCAGCTGAAGGAGGAAGTCGCAGGGAGCTTCTCTGGTCAACCTGTCATACAACACACCAAGAACTCAACTGATTTCTCTCTTTTTTTCTGCCCGTTTCAAACAACAGATTTGACGTCCACCCGCTGGGGTGCCTGCCAGGAGGTCCGTCACACACCTCCTCTGCTGTCACGTGACCCTGGTTGGGGGTTCTCAGCCAAATTGCAGGAAGCAATGCCGTTCATCGCGCAGTCAAACGCAGACACGGGAGCATATAAAGATTGGATTTCTCATGTCGCTGCTCTCTCGGGAGTTATCCTTGAGGCCAATTTGCAAAGGAAATCTTGTGAATCCGCATCTGTTTATTAAGGAGAACCAGGAGGCCTCAGATGTCTTAAACACAAGCATTTATTGGCGACCTGGACGGAGAAAAGACAAGAAAGAACAACGCGAGTCTCATTACTGTTGGACAGTTGAATCCACCTGGGCTCCAATCCCTCAACACAGCTTTGGGATGATGGACTGTGTCCCGTAAACCAATGTAAAGCTATGTTAATAATCATAAACACCAAAGGCTAAGGGTTGGCTTAGAAACACAACATGAACCTCTCTCTGTCTCTCTCTCTCTCTCTCTGTCTCTCTCTCTCTCTCTGGCTCTCTCTCTCACACACACACACACACACACACACACACATCACTGCTAATTAGATTATTTTCAATCTCTTTATTTATCACAGCTCCTGCTGCCACTGAGCTTAAACTGTTGATGCATGTAAACAAGCAGAAATGAGAGACCATGTGTCTCGCGCGCACGTGTGTGTGTGTGTGTGTGTGTGTGTACAGACACATGCAGCTGTCAGTCAGGAGCACACCTCTGGCACCCTGCTGCCGTGGCGAGGAGTGAGGCAGTCGCCGGGTCATCGCGGACCTTCATCCGTCTGATGAGCTGATCCATATTTCCCTGCTCGGATGAGCTCGTGCTCTGTCAGGATTAATGAGCTCGGTGAAGGCTGAGTGATGGATCGGAGAAGAGCTGCGGGGAGCTGCTGGGTCCAGTTCCACTGCTCAGCGGCCACTAAAACACTTGTGAATAATGAACAGTTTGCTCTCTAAATGCAGCATCACCAACAGGCTCTCCTCCACAAGTCGCGCTCTTCCAAAAAAAGTCATCCTTGTTAAACACTGCTCTTGTTCAGAAAGGCCTGCGCCTGGATGGCGCTTACAGTTTTGTGCTTTTTTTATTTCTACCTCGCTTGATTCCCTATGATTGATTGTATATTAATGTCATAATTAATATTAGAGACAGGCTGTTGTGCCCATTATTCATGAACACCGACCTCCAGCGGTATTGACTCGGTCCAGCTGAACCCAGCTCGTTTCCTCATTTGAGTCTTGGCTGAGGGGTTTTTGACTTGACACTGGTTTGACACACTCGTTTAACATAATCCAATTCACCTTTTTGTTCCGTCAGGGTCTATTTACGCTGAACGAGGTCGTGCCAGTCTGAACCGCAGCGGGATTTACGGAACTGACAGAAGTTCTTAAAAATGACATCAAGAGAACTTCTTGTCCCTCTAATTTTCCAGTGTCAGAAACAACTAACAAAGCCTGTGTTTGGAACAGTTTGCCTTTGAATCCTCAGCCATGACCTTTTAATACAAAGTTGATTTTAGGACATTTTTAAGGGTGTAGATGTAATTTCTGGAGAGGGATTTATTGAATTTCACTCTGTTTTTGTGGTCTTGTTTCTGTGTGTTTCTTGCTCCTTCAACCAGTCACTATCTTTGTCTCGCCATATCCAACAAGTCAATTTCTTTCCACTGTTCCAGGGCAGATTTATAGCCAGCTATTGTTGTTGTTCTATGATATTGTTGAATACTGCAGCCTGTGATTGCCTCTTCAGACCCTTGCCACTCCATACCCTGTACTGTCACCGCGGGGGCCCCCTGAGGATCCTACACACACTCTAATTGGTTTGGGAAGGATTTGGCAGCCTTTGAACTACAGAAAGACAGAGAGGAAAGTGGAGAGTGAGGCAGAGAGATGGAAAGAAGGAAAGAGCAAAAGAGAGGTGGAGAATGTTGTGTGTATCTGTGTGTATTTGTATTTTCTCGGTAACTCTTTGTCCTCGTTCCTGTTGTGTCGAAAAACAAGCAGCGATAACACTGACATATTAAAATGGTATGTTCTTTATTCTTGGGTAAACAATATTGACATGCGCAGTAATGCACGTCGCATGTAAAGCAGTTCTCAAATTGGACAGATTGAAGTGGAGTGAAATGCATTCACATACGGACACCGAGGGGGCAGATAAAACGTGTCAGCCAGACAGAAAACTGTCAATTAAAAATGATCTCTGAAATCCAAGGCTATTTTGAAGTCAGACCTACCACTGCCCTCGCCCGTCTTAAGTCTGATGAGCAGAGTTAGTTATGGGGGGAAACCTCCGATTTATTAGTGAAACCTTTTAAAGTGAAGAAGACAAACAGAACGATTACAAGGCGGTCTTTAACAGTTTCTAGATGTCTTTACCGTGAGACTCAGGGCCGTTGGCTCGCTGCCTCGTTAACGGACCCTTTCCTCAAGAATCCACGACGAGCCTCCATCTCCAGCTTGAGAGGAATTCTGAGAGCAGCAGGTAAAGGAGCACCAACAGGTGTGTTTGGGTCTGGGGGGCTATTCAGCACACATCCGGGATCCTGAAACCTTGAGAGATGAAAAACGACTGACCCTCTAAGGTGATTCATGTTAGTAAAGTAATGCAGTTGTGTCATCTTGGAGGATCTTGCATGTCCTCTGCATGTCCCCGACTGTTCCGCCGTCTATCCACCAGGGTCAGTTTTTAAAGAGGCAGCAGGTGATGGGACAAGCTCTCCTGCCACTACAGCGCAGTTGTGAAGAAGACTGTTGCATGCTGGGATTGAATGATATCAGCCATTTGTTGCTGCTGGACTGTCAAAAGTATCATATGTATCTGTACTGTTATCAGTCCTGTATCAGTCCTGTAATCAGTTCTGGTATCAGTCCTGTAATCAGTCCTGTTATCAGTCCAAGTATGAGTGCTGTAATCAGTCCTGGTATCAGTCCCGTTATCAGTCCTGTATCAGTCCTGTAATCAGTCCTGGTATCAGTCCTGTATCAGTTCTGTTATCAGACCTGTTATCAGTAAAGTATCAGTTCTGGTATCAGTCCTGTAATCAGTCCTGTTATCAGTCCAGTATCAGTCCTGTTATCAGTCTTTTTATCAGTCCAGTATCAGTCCTGTTTTCAGTCCTGTTACCAGTCCAGTATCGGTCCTGTTATCAGTCCTGTATCAGTCCTTTTATCAGTTCTGTTTTCAGTCCTGTTATCAGTCTTTTTATCAGCCCTGTTATCAGTCCTGTTATCAGCCATGTATCAATACTGTATCGGTCCTGTTATCAGTACTGGTATTAGTCCTCTTATCAATCCTGTTATCAGCCCTGTTATCAGTCCAGTATCAGTCCTGTTATCAGTCCTGTTATCAGCCCTGTTATCAATCCAGTATCAGTCCTGTTCTCAGCCCTGTTATCAGTCCAGTATCAGTCCTGTTATCAGTCCTGTATCAGTCCTGTTATCAGCCCTGTTATCAGTCCAGTACAAGTTCTGTTATCAGTCCTGTTCTCAGCCCTGTTATCAGGCAAGTATCAGTCCTGTATCAGTCCTGTTATCAGTCTTGTATCAGTCCTTTAATCAGTTCAGTATCAGTGCTGTTATCAGTCAACTATGAGTCCTGTTATCAGCCCTGTATCAGTCCTGTATCAGTCCTGCTATCAGTGCTGTTTTCACTCCTGTATCAGTCCTGTTATCAGTCCTGTAATCGGTCCTTGTATCAGTCCTTTTATCAGCCCTGTTTTCCATCCAGTATCAGTCCTGTTATCAGTCCTGTATCAGTCCTTTTATCAGTCCTGTTATCAGTCCTGTTATCAGTCCAGTATCAGTCCTGTTATTAGTCCTGTATCAGTCCTTTTATCAGTTCAGTATCAGTCCTGTTATCAGTCGAATAATAGTCCTGTTATTAGCCCTGTATCAGTCCTGTTATAAGTCCTGTTATTAGCCCTGTATCAGTCCTGTATCAGTCCTGTAATCAGTCCTGGTATCAGTCCTGTTATCGTTCTGTTATCAGTCCTGTTATCAGTTCTGTTATCAGTCCTGTTATCAGTCTTTTAAACAGCCCTGTTATCAATCCTGTATCAGTCCTGTATCAGTCCTGTTATCCACCCTGTATCAGTCCTGTATCAGTCCTGTATCAGTCCTGTTATCCACCCTATATCAGTCCTGTATCAGTCCTATCATCATTCCAGTATCAGTACTGTTATCAGTCCTGTATCAGTCCTGTAATCAGTCCTGTTATCAGTCCAAGTATGAGTGCTGTAATCAGTCCTGGTATCAGTCCCGTTATTAGTCCTGTATCAGTCCTGGTGTCAGTCCTATTATCAGTCCTATTGTCAGTCCTGTATAAGTCCTGGTGTCAGTCCTGTAATCAGTCCTGTATAAGTCCTTGTGTCAGTCCTGTAATCAGTCCTGGTATCAGTCCCGTTATTATTCCTGTATCAGTTCTTTTATCAGTCCTGTAATCAGTCCTTTATAAGTCCCGGTATCAGTCCTGTAATCAGTCCCGGTATCAGTCCCGTTATTAGTCCTGTATCAGTCCTGTAATCAATCCTGGTATCAGTCCCGTTATTAGTCCTTTATCAGTTCTGTAATCAGTCCAGTTATCAGTCCTGTTATTAGTCCTGTTATCAGTCCGGTATAAGTCCAGTATCAGGCCCGTTATCAGTCCTGCTATCAATCCAGTAAACGTTCTGTATCGGTCCTGTTATCAGTCCTGTATTAGTCCTCTTATCAATCCTGTTATCAGCCCTGTTATCAGTCCTGTATCAGTCTTTTATCAGTCCAGTATCAGTCCAATATGAGACCTGCTATCAGCCTTGTATTAGTCCTGTCATCAGACCTGGTATCAGTCCTGTTATCAGTCCTGTATCAGTCCAATGTAGGTCCTGTTATCAGCCCTGTTATCAGTCCAGTATCAGTCCTGCTACCAGTCCTGTGTCAGTCCTTTTATCTGTCCTTTTATCAGTCCTTTTACCAAACCAGTATCGGTCCTGTTATCAATCCTGTATCAGTCCTTTTATCAGTTCTGTTATCAGTCCTGTTATCAGTCTTTTTATCAATCCTGTATCAGTCCAGTATCATTCCAGTATGAGTCCTGTTATCAGCCCTGTATCAGTCCTCTATCAGTCCTGTTATCAGCCCTTTTATCAGTCCTGTATCAGTCCTGTTTTCAGCCCTGTATCAGCCCTGTTATCAGTCCTGGTTTCAGTCCTGTTATCAGTCCTGTATAAGTACTGGTATCAGTCCTGGAATCAGTCCTGGTATCAGTCCCTTTATTAGTTCCGTATCAGTCCTGTTATCAGTCCTGTAAACAGTCCTATATAAGTCCTGCTATCAGTCCTGTAATCAGTTCTGGTATCAGTCCCGTTATTAGTCCTGTATCAGTCCTGTATCAGTCCTATTATCAGTTCATTAATCAGTCCTGGTATCAGTCCTGTTAGTAGTCCTTTATCAGTCCTGTTATCAGTCCTGTAATCAGTCCGGTATAAGTCCTGGTATCATTCCTGGAATCAGTCCTGGTATCAGTCCCGTTATTAGTTCCGTATCAGTCCTGTTATCAGTCCTGTAAACAGTCCTATATAAGTCCTGCTATCAGTCCTGTAATCAGTTCTGGTATCAGTCCCGTTATTAGTCCTTTATCAGTCCTGTTATCAGTCCTGTAATCAGTCATGTATAAGTCTTGGTATGAGTCCTGTAATCAGTCTCGGTATCAGTCCCGTTATTCGTCCTTTTCCAGTCCCGTTATCAGTCCTGTTATCAGTCCAGGATCAGTCCTGTATCAGTCCTGTAATCAGTCCAGTATCAGTCCCGTCATCAGTCCAGTATCAGTTCCGTTATCAGTCCTGTATCAGTCCTTTTATCAGTCCAGTTATCAGCCCAGTATTGGTCCTGTTATCAGTCCTGTAATCAGTCCTGTATAAGTCCTGGTATCAGTCCTGTTATCAGTCCTGGTATCAGTCCCGTAATCAGTCCTTTTATTGGTCCCGTTATCAGTCCTTTTTTCAGTCCTGGTATCATTCCTGTATCAGTCCTGTTATCCGCCCTGTATCAGTCCTGTATCAGTCCTTTTATCACTTCTGTTATCAGTCCAGTTATCAGTCTTTTTATCAATCCTGTATCAGTCCTGTTATCAGTCCTGGTATCAGTCCCGTAATCAATCCTGTTATCGGTCCCGTTATCAGTCCTTTTATCCACCCTGTATCAGTCCTGTATCAGTCCTTTTATCAGTCCAGTATCAGTCCAATATGAGTCTTTTTTATCAGCCCTGTATCAGTCCTTTTATCAGACCTGTATCATTCCTGTTATCAGTCCTGTAATCAGTCCTTGTATCAGTCCTGTATCAGTCCTTTAATCAGTCTTGGTATCAGTCCTGTTATCAGTCCTGTTATCAGTCTTTTAAACAGCCCTGTTACCAGTCTTGGTATCAGTCCTGTATCAGTCCTGTTATCCGCCCTGTATCAGTCCTGTATCAGTCCTATCAGCAGTCCAGTATCAGTCCTCTTATCAGTCCTGGTATCAGTCCCGTAATCAGTCCTTTTATTGGTCCCGTTATCAGTCCTTTTATCAGTCCTGTATCATTCCTGTATCAGTCCTTTTTCCGCCCTGTATCAGTCCTTTTATCAGTCCTGTGTCAATACTGTTATCAGTCAGGTATCAATCCTGTTATCAGTCCTTTTTTCCGCCCTGTATCAGTCCTTTTATCAGTCCTGTGTCAATACTGTTATCAGTCAGGTATCAATCCTGTTATCAGTCCTTTTATCAGTCCAGTATCAGTCCTGTTATCAGTCCTGATATCAATCCTGTTATCAGTCCTTTTATCAGTCCAGTATCAGGCCTGTTATCAGTCCTGATATCAATCCTTTTATCAGTCCTGTTATCAGTCCTGTTATCCGCCCTGTATCAGTCCTGTATCAGTCCTATCAGTAGTCCAGTATCAGTCCTCTTATCAGTCCTGGTATCAGTCCCGTAATCAGTCCTTTTATTGGTCCCGTTATCAGTCCTTTTATCAGTCCTGTATCATTCCTGTATCAGTCCTTTTTCCGCCCTGTATCAGTCCTTTTATCAGTCCTGTGTCAATACTGTTATCAGTCAGGTATCAATCCTGTTATCAGTCCTTTTTTCCGCCCTGTATCAGTCCTTTTATCAGTCCTGTGTCAATACTGTTATCAGTCAGGTATCAATCCTGTAATCAGTCCTTTTATCAGTCCAGTATCAGGCCTGTTATCAGTCCTGATATCAATCCTTTTATCAGTCCTGTTATCAGTCCTGTTATCAGTCAGGTATCAATCCTGTTATCAGTCCTTTTATCAGTCCAGTATCAGGCCTGTTATCAGTCCTGATATCAATCCTTTTATCAGTCCTGTTATCAGTCCTGTATCAGTCCTGTTTTCAATCCTGTTATCATTCCTGTTATCAGTCCAGTATCAGTTCTGTTATCAATCATGTATCAGTTCTTTTTTCAGCCTAGTATCTTTCCTTTATCAGTCCCGTTATCAGTCCTGTAATCAGTCCTGGTATCAGTCCTGTTATCAGTCCTGTATCAATCCTGTTATCAGTCCTGTTATCAGTCCTATTATCAATCCAGTATCAGTCCTGTATCAGTCATGTTATTAATCATGTTATCAGTCCTGTTATCAGTCCTGTATCAGTCCTGTTATCAATCCTGTTTTCAAACCTGTTATCATTCCTGTTATCAGTCCAGTATCCGTTCTTTTATTAATCATGTATCAGTTCTTTTATCAGCCCTGTATCATTCCTTTATCAGTCCTGTTATCAGTCCTCTATCAGTCCTGTTGTCAGTCCTGTAATCAGTCCTGGTATCAGTCCTGTTATCAGTCCTGTATCAATCCTGTTATCAGTCCTGAATCAGTCCTGTTATCAGTCCTGTCATCAGTCCTGGTGTCAGTCCTGTAATCATTCCTGTATAAGTCCTGGTATCAGTCCTGTAACTAGTCCTGGTATCAGTCCCGTTATCAGTCCCGTAATCAGTCCTGGTATCAGGCCTGTATCAGTCCTTTATCAGTCCTGTTATCAAACCTGGTATCAGTCCTGGTATCAGTCCTGTTATCAGTCCAGTATCCGTTCTTTTATTAATCATGTATCAGTTCTTTTATCAGCCCTGTATCATTCCTTTATCAGTCCTGTTATCAGTCCTCTATCAGTCCTGTTGTCAGTCCTGTAATCAGTCCTGGTATCAGTCCTGTTATCAGTCCTGTATCAATCCTGTTATCAGTCCTGAATCAGTCCTGTTATCAGTCCTGTCATCAGTCCTGGTATCAGTCCTGTAATCATTCCTGTATAAGTCCTGGTATCAGTCCTGTAACTAGTCCTGGTATCAGTCCCGTTATCAGTCCCGTAATCAGTCCTGGTATCAGGCCTGTATCAGTCCTTTATCAGTCCTGTTATCAAACCTGGTATCAGTCCTGGTATCAGTCCTGTTATCAGTCCTGTAATCAGTCCTGTTATCAGTCCTTTTATTAGTCCTTTTACCAGTCCAGTATTGATCCTTTTATCAGTCCTGTATCAGTCCTGTTATCAGTCAGGTATCAATCCTGTTATCAGTCCTTTTATCAGTCCAGTATCAGGCCTGTTATCAGTCCTGATATCAATCCTTTTATCAGTCCTGTTATCAGTCCTGTATCAGTCCTGTTTTCAATCCTGTTATCATTCCTGTTATCAGTCCAGTATCAGTTCTGTTATCAATCATGTATCAGTTCTTTTTTCAGCCTAGTATCTTTCCTTTATCAGTCCCGTTATCAGTCCTGTAATCAGTCCTGGTATCAGTCCTGTTATCAGTCCTGTATCAATCCTGTTATCAGTCCTGTTATAAGTCCTATTATCAATCCAGTATCAGTCCTGTATCAGTCATGTTATTAATCATGTTATCAGTCCTGTTATCAGTCCTGTATCAGTCCTGTTATCAATCCTGTTTTCAAACCTGTTATCATTCCTGTTATCAGTCCAGTATCCGTTCTTTTATTAATCATGTATCAGTTCTTTTATCAGCCCTGTATCATTCCTTTATCAGTCCTGTTATCAGTCCTCTATCAGTCCTGTTGTCAGTCCTGTAATCAGTCCTGGTATCAGTCCTGTTATCAGTCCTGTATCAATCCTGTTATCAGTCCTGAATCAGTCCTGTTATCAGTCCTGTCATCAGTCCTGGTATCAGTCCTGTAATCATTCCTGTATAAGTCCTGGTATCAGTCCTGTAACTAGTCCTGGTATCAGTCCCGTTATCAGTCCCGTAATCAGTCCTGGTATCAGGCCTGTATCAGTCCTTTATCAGTCCTGTTATCAAACCTGGTATCAGTCCTGGTATCAGTCCTGTTATCAGTCCTGTAATCAGTCCTGTTATCAGTCCTTTTATTAGTCCTTTTACCAGTCCAGTATTGGTCCTTTTATCAGTCCTGTATCAATCCTTTCATCATTTTTTTTCATCCTGTTATCAGTCTTTATATCAGCCTTGTTATCAGCCATGTATCAATCCTGTTATCAGCCCTGTTATCAGTCCTGTATCAGTCCTTTTATCAGTCCAGTATCAGTCCTGTAATCATTCCTGTTATCATTCCTGTAATCAGTCCTGGTATCAGTCCTGTTATCAGTTCTGTTATCAGCCCTGTATAAGTCCTGGATAAGTCCTGTTTTCAGTTCTGTTATCATACCTGTATCAGTCCTGTTATCAGTCCTGTCATCAGTCCTGGTATCAGTCCTGTCATCAGTCCTGGTATCAGTCCTGTAATCATTCCTGTATAAGTCCTGGTATCAGTCCTGTAACTAGTCCTGGTATCAGTCCCGTTATCAGTCCCGTAATCAGTCCTGGTATCAGGCCTGTATCAGTCCTTTATCAGTCCTGTTATCAAACCTGGTATCAGTCCTGGTATCAGTCCTGTTATCAGTCCTGTAATCAGTCCTGTTATCAGTCCTTTTATTAGTCCTTTTACCAGTCCAGTATTGGTCCTTTTATCAGTCCTGTATCAATCCTTTCATCATTTTTTTTCATCCTGTTATCAGTCTTTATATCAGCCTTGTTATCAGCCATGTATCAATCCTGTTATCAGCCCTGTTATCAGTCCTGTATCAGTCCTTTTATCAGTCCAGTATCAGTCCTGTAATCATTCCTGTTATCATTCCTGTAATCAGTCCTGGTATCAGTCCTGTTATCAGTTCTGTTATCAGCCCTGTATAAGTCCTGGATAAGTCCTGTTTTCAGTTCTGTTATCATACCTGTATCAGTCCTGTTATCAGTCCTGTCATCAGTCCTGGTATCAGTCCTGTCATCAGTCCTGGTATCAGTCCTGTAATCATTCCTGTATAAGTCCTGGTATCAGTCCTGTAACTAGTCCTGGTATCAGTCCCGTTATCAGTCCCGTAATCAGTCCTGGTATCAGGCCTGTATCAGTCCTTTATCAGTCCTGTTATCAAACCTGGTATCAGTCCTGTTATCAGTCCTGTAATCAGTCCTGTTATCAGTCCTTTTATTAGTCCTTTTACCAGTCCAGTATTGGTCCTTTTATCAGTCCTGTATCAGTCCTGTTATCAGTCAGGTATCAATCCTGTTATCAGTCCTTTTATCAGTCCAGTATCAGGCCTGTTATCAGTCCTGATATCAATCCTTTTATCAGTCCTGTTATCAGTCCTGTATCAGTCCTGTTTTCAATCCTGTTATCATTCCTGTTATCAGTCCAGTATCAGTTCTGTTATCAATCATGTATCAGTTCTTTTTTCAGCCTAGTATCTTTCCTTTATCAGTCCCGTTATCAGTCCTGTAATCAGTCCTGGTATCAGTCCTGTTATCAGTCCTGTATCAATCCTGTTATCAGTCCTGTTATCAGTCCTATTATCAGTCCAGTATCAGTCCTGTATCAGTCATGTTATTAATCATGTTATCAGTCCTGTTATCAGTCCTGTATCAGTGCTGTTATCAATCCTGTTTTCAAACCTGTTATCATTCCTGTTATCAGTCCAGTATCCGTTCTTTTATTAATCATGTATCAGTTCTTTTATCAGCCCTGTATCATTCCTTTATCAGTCCTGTTATCAGTCCTCTATCAGTCCTGTTGTCAGTCCTGTAATCAGTCCTGGTATCAGTCCTGTTATCAGTCCTGTATCAATCCTGTTATCAGTCCTGAATCAGTCCTGTTATCAGTCCTGTCATCAGTCCTGGTATCAGTCCTGTAATCATTCCTGTATAAGTCCTGGTATCAGTCCTGTAACTAGTCCTGGTATCAGTCCCGTTATCAGTCCCGTAATCAGTCCTGGTATCAGGCCTGTATCAGTCCTTTATCAGTCCTGTTATCAAACCTGGTATCAGTCCTGGTATCAGTCCTGTTATCAGTCAGGTATCAATCCTGTTATCAGTCCTTTTATCAGTCCAGTATCAGGCCTGTTATCAGTCCTGATATCAATCCTTTTATCAGTCCTGTTATCAGTCCTGTATCAGTCCTGTTTTCAATCCTGTTATCATTCCTGTTATCAGTCCAGTATCAGTTCTGTTATCAATCATGTATCAGTTCTTTTTTCAGCCTAGTATCTTTCCTTTATCAGTCCCGTTATCAGTCCTGTAATCAGTCCTGGTATCAGTCCTGTTATCAGTCCTGTATCAATCCTGTTATCAGTCCTGTTATCAGTCCTATTATCAGTCCAGTATCAGTCCTGTATCAGTCATGTTATTAATCATGTTATCAGTCCTGTTATCAGTCCTGTATCAGTGCTGTTATCAATCCTGTTTTCAAACCTGTTATCATTCCTGTTATCAGTCCAGTATCCGTTCTTTTATTAATCATGTATCAGTTCTTTTATCAGCCCTGTATCATTCCTTTATCAGTCCTGTTATCAGTCCTCTATCAGTCCTGTTGTCAGTCCTGTAATCAGTCCTGGTATCAGTCCTGTTATCAGTCCTGTATCAATCCTGTTATCAGTCCTGAATCAGTCCTGTTATCAGTCCTGTCATCAGTCCTGGTATCAGTCCTGTAATCATTCCTGTATAAGTCCTGGTATCAGTCCTGTAACTAGTCCTGGTATCAGTCCCGTTATCAGTCCCGTAATCAGTCCTGGTATCAGGCCTGTATCAGTCCTTTATCAGTCCTGTTATCAAACCTGGTATCAGTCCTGGTATCAGTCCTGTTATCAGTCCTGTAATCAGTCCTGTTATCAGTCCTTTTATTAGTCCTTTTACCAGTCCAGTATTGGTCCTTTTATCAGTCCTGTATCAATCCTTTCATCATTTTTTTTCATCCTGTTATCAGTCTTTATATCAGCCTTGTTATCAGCCATGTATCAATCCTGTTATCAGCCCTGTTATCAGTCCTGTATCAGTCCTTTTATCAGTCCAGTATCAGTCCTGTAATCATTCCTGTTATCATTCCTGTAATCAGTCCTGGTATCAGTCCTGTTATCAGTTCTGTTATCAGCCCTGTATAAGTCCTGGATAAGTCCTGTTTTCAGTTCTGTTATCATACCTGTATCAGTCCTGTTATCAGTCCTGTCATCAGTCCTGGTATCAGTCCTGTAATCATTCCTGTATAAGTCCTGGTATCAGTCCTGTAACTAGTCCTGGTATCAGTCCTGTTTTCAGTGCCGTTGTCAGTCCCGGTATCAGTCCCGTTATCAGTCCCGTAATCAGTCCTGGTATCAGGCCTGTATCAGTCCTTTATCAGTCCTGTTATCAATCCTGGTATCAGTCCTGTAATCAGTCCTGGTTCAGTCCTTTTATTAGTCCTTTTACCAGTCCAGTATTGGTCCTTTTATCAGTCCTGTATCAATCCTTTCATCATTTTTTTTTCATCCTGTTATCAGTCTTTTTATCAGCCTTGTTATCAGCCATGTATCAATCCTGTTATCAGCCCTGTCATCAGTCCTGGTATCAGTCCTGTAATCATTCCTGTATATGTCCTGGTATCAGTCCTGTAACTAGTCCTGGTATCAGTCCTGTTTTCAGTTCCGTTGTCAGTCCCGGTATCAGTCCCGTAATCAGTCCTGGTATCAGGCCTGTATCAGTCCTCTATCAGTCCTGTTATCAATCCTGGTATCAGTCCTGTAATCAGTCCTGGTATCAGTCCTGTTATCAGTCCTGTAATCAGTCCTGTTATCAATCCTGGTATCAGTCCTGGTATCAGTCCTGTTATCAGTCCTGTAATCAGTCCTGTTATCAGTCCTTTTATTAGTCCTTTTACCAGTCCAGTATTGGTCCTTTTATCAGTCCTGTATCAATCCTTTCATCATTTTTTTCATCCTGTTATCAGTCTTTTTATCAGCCTTGTTTTCATCCATGTATCAATCCTGTTATCAGCCCTGTTATCAGTCCTGTATCAGTCCTTTTATCAGTCCAGTATCAGTCCTGTAATCATTCCTGTATCATTCCTGGTATCAGTCCTGTAATCAGTCCTGGTATTAGTCCTGTTATCAGTCCTGTATAGGTCCTGTAATCAGTCCTGTATAGGTCCTGTAATCAGTCCTGTTATCAGTCCTGTTATCAGTCTTTTAAACAGCCTTGTTATCCGCCCTGTATCAGTCCTTTATCAGTCCTGCAATCAGCCCTGGTATCAGTCCAGTATATGTCCTTTATTGATCGTGTATCAGTCCAGTATGGGTCCATTATCAGTCCAGTATCGGTTCTGTCTTGATCCTTTATCAGTCCAGTATACGTCCTGTATCAGTCTTGTGTAGGTCCATTATCAGTCCAGTATAGGTCCAGTATTGATCGTGTAGCAGTCCAGTATGGGTCCATTATCAATCCAGTATCGGTTCTGTCTTGATCCTTTATCAGTCTAGTATATGTCCTGTATCAGTGCTGTGTAGGTCCATTATCTGTCCAGTACAGGTCCTGTATTGATCCTTTATCAATCCAGTTTATGCCCTTTATCAGTCCAGTATAGGTCCTTGAATGATCCTGTATCAGTCCAGTATAGGTCCTTTAATGATCCTGTATCAGTCCAGTATAGGTCCTTTAATGATCCTGTATCAGTCCAGTATATGTCCTGTATCAGTCCAGTATATGTCTTGTATCAGTCCAGTATAGGTCCTGTATTGATCCTGTATCAGTCCAGTATAGGTCCTTTCATGATCCTTTATCAGTCCAGTATATGTCCTGTATCAGTCCAGTATAGGTCCTGTGTTGATCCTGTATCAGTCCAGTATAGGTCCTTTAATGATCCTGTATCAGTCCAGTGTATGTCCATTATCAGTCCAGTATAGGTCCTGTATTGATCCTGTATCAGTCCAGTATGGGTCCATTATCAGTCCAGTATCGGTTCTGTCTTGATCCTTTTTCAGTCTAGTATATGTCCTGTATCAGTCCTGTGTAGGTCCATTATCTGTCCAGCATAGGTCCTGTATTGATCGTGTAGCAGTCTTGTATGGGTCCATTATAAGTCCAGTATAGTTCCTGTATTGATCCTTTATCAGTCCAGTTTATGCCCTTTATCAGTCCAGTATAGGTCCTTTAATGATCCTGTATCAGTCCAGTATAGGTCCTTTAATGATCCTGTATCAGTCCAGTATATGTCCTGTATCAGTCCAGTATAGGTCCTTTAATGATCCTGTATCAGTCCAGTATATGTCCATTATCAGTCCAGGATAGGTCCTGTATTGATTCTGTATCAGTCCAGTATGGGTCCATTATCAGTCCGGTATCAGTTCTGTCTTGATCCTTTATCAGTCCAGTATATGTCCTGTATCAGTCCTGTGTAGGTCCATTATCTGTCCAGTATAGGTCCTGTATTGATCGTGTAGCAGTCCATTATGGGTCCATTATAAGTCCAGTACAGGTCCTGTATTGATCCTTTATCAGTCCAGTTTATGCCCTTTATCAGTCCAGTATAGGACCTTTAATGATCCTTTATCAGTCCAGTATAGGTACTTTAATGATCCTGTATCAGTCCAGTATATGTCCTGTATCAGTCCAGTATAGGTCCTGTATTGATCCTGTGTCAGTCCAGGATAGGTCCTTTAATGATCCTGTATCAGTCCAGTATAGGTCCTGTATTGATCCTGTAGCAGTCCAGTATGGGTCCATTATAAGTCCAGTATAGGTCCTGTATTGATAGTGTAGCAGTCCATTATGGGTCCATTATAAGTCCAGTACAGGTCCTGTATTGATCCTTTATCAGTCCAGTTAATGCCCTTTATCAGTCCAGTATAGGTCCTTTAATGATCCTGTATCAGTCCAGTATAGGTCCTTTTATGATCCTGTATCAGTCCAGTATATGTCTTGTATCAGTCCAGTATAGGTCCTGTATTGATCCTGTATCAGTCCAGTATTGATCCTGTATCAGTCCAGTATAGGTCCTTTAATGATCCTGTATCAGTCCAGTATATGTTCATTATCAGTCCAGTATAGGTCCTGTATTGATCCTGTATCAGTCCAGTATAGGTCCTTTAATGATCCTGTATCAGTCCAGTATATGTCCATTATCAGTCCAGTATAGGTCCTGTATTGATCCTGTATCAGTCCAGTATGGGTCCATTATCAGTCCAGTATCGGTTCTGTCTTGATCCTTTATCAGTCTAGTATATGTCCTGTATCAGTCCTGTGTAGGTCCATTATCTGTCCAGTATAGGTCCTGTATTGATCGTATAGCAGTCCAGTATGGGTCCATTATAAGTCCAGTATAGGTCCTGTATTGATCCTTTATCAGTCCACTATATGTCTTGTATCGGTCCAGTATAGGTCCTGTATTGATCCTGTGTCAGTCCAGTATATGTCCTGTATCAGTCCTGTATAAGTCCTGTATCAGTCCAGTATAGGTCCTGTATTGATCCTGTATCAGTCCAGTATATGTCCTGGATCAGTCCAGTATAGGTCCTGTATCAGCCCAGTATAGGTCCTGTATTGATCCTGTATCAGTCCAGTATAGGTCCTTTAATGATCCTGTATCAGTCCAGTATAGGTCCTGTATCAGTCCAGTATAGGTCCTTTATTGATCCTGTATCAGTCCAGTATAGGTCCTTTAATGATCCTGTATCAGTCCAGTATAGGTCCTTTATTGATCCTGTATCAGTCCAGTATATGTCTTGTATCAGTCCAGTATAGGTCCTGTATTGATACTGTTTCAGTCCAGTATCGGTCCTTTAATGATCCTGTATCAGTCCAGTATAGGTCCTGTCTTGATCCTTTATCAGTCCAGTATAGGTCCTGTGTCATTTCAGTACAGGTCCTGTATTGATCCTGTATCAGTCCAGTATCTGTGCTGTATATGTCCTGTATCTGTCCAGTATCAATATGGCATCAGTCCTGGTTTCGGTCATGTTTCAGTCCTTTTATCAGTCTGGTTATCGTGGGCGGCATGGCTCAGGGGTAGAGTGGCCGTCTAGCAACCGCAGGGTCGCTGGTTCGATCCTCTACCCAGGTGACCATGTCAAAGTGTCCTTGAGCAAGATACTGAACCCATATTTGCTCCTGATGAGTAGGTTGGCCACCACCATCAGTGTGTGAGTCCTTGGCAGCAGTCACCCTGTCGTTTACATAATCTTACAGTTTCGTCTCCTATCCAGACAGGACTCAGTTGGAATCATTCATGAAGGATCCAGCCATCACCAGCAAACGTTCACTCAGAATGACAAAAGAACCTTTCTGGATGGAAGAAAGCAAGCAGACTCATTGTTCCAGCTTGTTAAGAGACGAGCAGCAGTTCTGCTCACTGATGGAAATCACAAAATGTTTGAGCACAAATTCTAAACCGTTCCAGCCTTCAACCCTGAACCAGCGTCAACATGTGAGGCGGAACAGCAGTGAAGGAAATGAGAGGATGGAGGCTGTAACTTCTCCTCATCCTCACCACAGCTGACGTCACCTGTCTGTCTGACACACGTGTCACACACATCGTACGTGTCACACATGTCCACACACACTGAAACTTTCATGTTCATGTTGAATGTGGCCTCTGATGAGCTCGCGGTGCTGTCAGAAACAATGAGACACACCAAGTCCAACAGCTGGCCACTTGGTCTCTAAGGGTGGCCGACAGTGGCACCTGCAGCTGCTGTGGTCTAGCTGCTGCCCTCCTGCCCCCATAGACCCTCCTCCACCTGTAAATGCCCCCCGCCACAGCCACCAGCATATCAGAATGTGGATCTTGTTACTGTCAGAAACTGTAGTTTCCACGCGTCCGTGCCTGTTGACATACCGCTTCCCTTCATCTGGCTGTGCTCCACCTCGGCCTGTTGGCTCCACCATGGCTGGCTCCACCTTACCAACCAAGGTGGAGGTAGAGTCAGCTCTCAGCAGCTGACAGCCACTGTTGAGTACTGATGTGAAAGTAAGACACCGTATCAAACAATTCTGACACAATCCAACTCTAAACTCCCTGAATGCAGCACAACCTCACACTAACATAGATCTCAGTGGGGTTCAACTGACCCTGTCCCCCTGCGAATCACCCCGTCTGGATGCTGGAGGCAAGTGGAATTAGTCAAATTCACTAATACCGTGTCGCCCTCTGCTGAAAATGTGTTGAAGTGGGTTTGTTTTTTTTAGTTGAGCTTTTTGAAAATTGTCTGAATGTCATCCGTCGCTGCTGGTTGTCAAGTCAAACTCTCGGACCCTACTGTACACCGCCGCCCTGCCGCCCTGCCGCCCTGCCGCCCTGCCCGGGTGAACTCTGCAGCAGGGAAACCTGCTGGCAAGAGTTCGTCCCGTGTCATCCCTGACGTCCAGCTCAGCCTGCAACCCCGATTCATCAACTGATGATCAGCTGTTCAAGCCAGCACACCTGAGCTGGCGAGCCAGGCATCTCCCTCTGTGCTCTCTATCGGCAAACATCAGGGAAGCTTCCTACACTTCTGACCTCCTGTCTTCTCAGCCCAGCCCCTCCTCCTCCCGTTGTGGAATCCTGTCTGGCCCGCTGGGGGTCTTTGCTGCTCCCGCTCCCTCTGGACGTCCACCAGCTGATTCAGCTTAGGGGCAATTACGTTTTTTAGAAGACAAAAGTGGTCCTGACTACATTTTTCAGCTTCCATTCAACAGCAAAACCTGGTCATCATTTGTGTTGAGACATGCGGACTGAATGTGGTCTTGCAGCCATGCTGTTGTGATGCAGAGCAGGTCGCAGTGCTCAGCCCAGAGAGAAGAGCCTCTAAAGTCCACCGTGCTCCAGCCACAGCGGGAGGGTGGGGCTGCTCGCAGTGATGGATGGCGAAGCCCTGCTGAGCATATTGCTCCCTTAATAGAAGCTGCCCTGCAATCCACACGCAGCTAAGGATGTATTTTCTGGCCGTGGCTCCCTCTACCCTCCTCACTCCACCATCATTTTTGAGAGGGAAAACTGGTTTAGGTGTCAGGAAGAATGATGCCCCTCGTCAGAGTCGGACTCACCTCTGAGCGCTATCCCCAGCTTTATTCACACCTCTCTGTTGGTGTGTGCTGTTTTCTTTGCCGCTCCTGTTTTCATCAAGGGCCCCGAACAACAAGACAGAGGACGCCATCAAGCTGTCACACTCTGACTTCAGAGCCTAAACGATGTTTCACTCTTTATTTGGTTGTGAGGAGACAGAGAGGGCCGCGCCTCAGCCTGGTAAATAATAAATACAGTATGTGATGAGGCGGTCACGAGCCGGGAAGCTCGCTGTGACTGCCCAGCCTGAATTTTCACTTAATCCAGGGTTAGAGTGAATCTAATCAACAAGGTCCTCGTAAGTGCAGCACACTGCTCAAATCAGGTACTCCCTTTGACAAAAATGAGTTAAAACCTTAAATGGAGAAAGTTTATTGCAAGTAATTAGAAACAGCACAAAAACAACAACAATAGCAGAAAAACAAACAAACAAACAATAAACAGTAACAACAATAAGAACAGAAAAAAAGAAAAACATTGGTTGCAGAATTTCCAGTGCAGATTTACCATTTGGTTTAATAGAATTTAGAATAAATGTCTGAGTGTGTGATGATGGGTCAGTTGTGCACCGCAAGTGTGAGTGTATGTTTGTGTACGTGTGTATGTGTGTGTATGTATGTGTGTATGTGTGTGTGTATGTTTGTGTACGTGTGTATGTGTGTGTATGTATGTGTGTATGTGTGTGTGTATGTATGTGTGTATGTGTGTGTGTATGTTTGTGTACGTGTGTATGTGTGTGTATGTATGTGTGTATGTGTGTGTGTATGTATGTGTGTATGTGTGTGTGTATGTTTGTGTACGTGTGTATGTGTGTGTACGTATGTGTGTATGTGTGTGTGTATGTATGTGTGTATGTGTGTGTGTATGTTTGTGTACATGTGTATGTGTGTGTGTGTATGTGTATGTGTGTGTATGTGTGTGTATGTTTGTGTACGTGTGTATGTGTGTATGTATGTGTGTATGTGTGTGTATGTATGTGTGTATGTGTGTGTATGTTTGTGTACGTGTGTATGTGTGTATGTATGTGTGTATGTGTGTGTGTATGTTTGTGTACATGTGTATGTGTGTGTGTGTATGTGTATGTGTGTGTGTGTATGTTTGTGTATGTGTGTATGTGTGTGTATGTATGTGTGTATGTGTGTGTGTATGTATGTGTGTATGTGTGTGTGTATGTTTGTGTACATGTGTATGTGTGTGTATGTGTATGTGTGTGTATGTGTGTGTGTATGTTTGTGTACATGTGTATGTGTGTGTATGTGTATGTGTGTATGTGTGTGTGTATGTTTGTGTACATGTGTATGTGTGTGTGTGTATGTGTATGTGTGTGTATGTGTGTGTGTATGTTTGTGTACATGTGTCTGTGTGTGTGTGTATGTGTATGTGTGTATGTGTGTATGTTTGTGTACATGTGTATGTGTGTGTGTATGTTTGTGTACATGTGTATGTGTGTGTGTATGTATGTGTATGTATGTGTATGTGTGTGTATGTGTGTGTATGTTTGTGTACATGTGTATGTGTGTGTATGTTTGTGTATGTGTGTGTATGTGTGTGTATGTTTGTGTACATGTGTATGTGTGTGTGTATGTGTGTGTATGTGTGTATGTATGTGTGTATGTGTGTGTATGTTTGTGTACATGTGTATGTGTGTGTATGTTTGTGTATGTGTGTGTATGTGTGTGTATGTATGTTTGTATGTGTGTGTATGTTTGTGTACATGTGTATGTGTGTGTGTATGTTTGTGTATGTGTGTATGTGTGTGTATGTATGTGTGTATGTGTGTGTATGTTTGTGTACATGTGTATGTGTGTGTATGTGTGTGTATGTGTGTGTATGTGTGTGTGTATGTTTGTGTACATGTGTATGTGTGTGTGTATGTTTGTGTATGTGTGTGTATGTTTGTGTACATGTGTATGTGTGTGTGTATGTTTGTGTATGTGTGTATGTGTGTGTATGTATGTGTGTATGTGTGTGTATGTTTGTGTACATGTGTATGTGTGTGTATGTTTGTGTATGTGTGTGTATGTTTGTGTACATGTGTATGTGTGTGTGTATGTTTGTGTATGTGTGTGTATGTGTGTGTATGTTTGTGTACATGTGTATGTGTGTGTATGTATGTGTGTGTATGTGTGTATGTGTGTGTGGATGTGTGTATGTATGTGTGTGTATGTGTGTGTGTATGTGTGTGTATCCCTGTCTCGTGTTTCCTGTTTTTTTTGTAGTCATGTCCTGTCTTCCTGTCCCCCCTCCCGTGGTTACCTCATGTGTCTCACCTGGGTGATTGCCACACCTGCTCCTTGTTCCCTCCTTGTATTTAACCTCAGTGTTTTCCCCTGTTCGGGGTTGGGTCATTGTTGTTAGTTTGTTGTGTCTAGTTAGTTTAATGTCTTGTGCTTATCTCGTTCACGGTCCAGTGTCAAGTCCTCCGTCTCATGCCACGTCTTCAGTCCCCGGCTTTCAATAAACCTGTTTTGTTCACCTCAACACTGTCTGCATTTGGGTCTCCCTCACCATCCACAAACCCTAACAGTGTGTGTGTATGCTACGGTTTGTCATTGGATGCTGAGGGTAGCTGATGTGGGGGACCAGAACAACACGCCCCCGGTCCAGCATAGCAGGCAGGTCAGGACCAAGCCACCAGGGCACCCAGAAACCCCCAGAACAGAGGGAGCCCCCCCCCCCGAGGGTTCTCAAACTCAGCCTGGATTTTTGTAAAAATGTCAATATTTCTTCCGTTTCATGATTTGTTGCTCTGGTGTATGAGGGTAAACCAGTGGGACGCGGGGTGGAGGGCTTGATCTTTAATGTCCAGTCTGTACACACCTGGACATTGTAATCAGTCTAAAACGTACATCTCTCAGCTAACCTAGCGTGTTAGCTCCTCTAAATGTGAGGGTTATTGTTGAGATGGCGGCGTGTCACCGACACAGCAACACAACGGTGTAAACGACACAACCACTTGCTCTTGACAGCACAGACAACAGCACGTGTAGTCGATGCGACGCGTCAGTAAGTGGCTGCGGCCCAGCAAAGATGCGGGAGGGGCCATGGACGACCCCTCCTCCAGCGAGGCAGGGCTCTCACCAACAGTGTCAACTTTGATCTTTAGATAAATTAAAGTCATCAAAGGAGAATCTTTTATCTTCCTCTGACATGAAGAGAAGCTTGAAGGACAAACGCACTTTTTAGCACTTTAACCTCTAAGTTTCAGATCAAAACAAGTGCAGTCACATGTACTTCAGGTTCAGCTGAGTATGAACGTAGTCTGTGGAAGTACTTCATGCTGAGCAACAAGCACCACCACATGAGCACACCTGCCGTTGTAACAATGCTCAACTATACTAGTGCTAACCATAATTATTAGCAGTTGAGAATTTGCTGTAACAGAGAGAGACTTTTCATAGGATTTGGAATGAAATGTTTATTTTCTCTATGAATGTGAGTGATCCATGTAAACAGGAAGTGAACTCAGTTTGCTGGGACTTCTCAACCAAAGATGAAGAGCAGGACGCACTCGGGTCAGTAGACGGTGCAGTTCGCCGAGGAGCGCTGGGTACACAGGAAGTCGCTGGTGATCTCTTTATAACCACTGGCTGTGGTGAGACCACTTCCTGTTTGACACATGACGGGAGAAACATGTATGATGAGTCTGTCCACATGTGACGACCAGAAGCAACAGAACCACACCAGATGTACAATTTACACTTAGTCCATTTATATGGACGCTATCTCTACTGTACTATCAGATGTTCTGGAGAACAAGTGTGTGTGAGTGAGTGAGTGAGTGAGTGAGTGTGAGAGAGAGAGAGAGAGAGACAGAGAGAAAACTTTTGCCAGCACGTCTCACAATCATCAGCTAACAGAGTTTAACCCATTCATCAGTCTTCCTGGACCGTCATGTGTGTAGAACTACATTTCCCTGCAGCGCCGCATGTTGTGACTCGAGTGTGCTGGCTATCAGCGTCAGGCGTGAGCGGCAGGCCTCTCACCTTCCATCAGGTTGTAGAGGTTGCAGTAGTTTGTGCCGTGATCTCTAACGGCGTACCAGCTCTCAGAGATGGACATGGCCTGGAACAAGAGTTATATATATGTGTGGTAAGGGAACACTTAATATGACACAGAGAGGAAACAGGGAGGAAACAGAGAGGAGACAGACAGGAGAAACAGGAAGTAAACAGAAAAAAGGAAGTAAACAGAAAGGAAACCCTCATGAAAAAGTAAAAAAAACCATGATGGAGTGATTTCAGAGGAGAGAAAAACTCACCAGAATGTGACAATAAGAGAAGAAATGATAAGAGACCAGCCGGAAGTTGATGTCGTCCACATCTCGTTTGGAGGGGGAGGTGTGCTTGGCTGCTATGAAATGGACTGATGCTGACTGCAGCTGCACACACACACACACACACACACACACACATACACACAGCATAAACCTCCACTTTTACATTCATATCATTATATCATGTACAGTAATAGTAGCAGTTGCAGCAGTACTATGTGTGCAGTGTTTGTTGCACAAATACTTCTTCAGAAGGTGTGTGTGTGTGTGTGTGTGTGTGTATGTTATACTGGTACATAATATCATTCACAGTCAATAACACACACACATACACACATATACACACACACAAACACACACATAGGCACACACACATACACACATATGCACACATACACACACACACCTTGTACAGACACTTCTGTCCTCCTGTGCTGCAGCCTGCCGCCCCACCCCAGTTCTTGATCTGCATCACCAGGGACTCATAAACCACCTGACAGGGAATCTCAACGTACCTGGATGACAAAAAAAACACCTGGGTTAATCATGGCGCTCTCAGCTGGTCTCACCTGTAAAACACACACAGGTGTCACACACGGTTGAACGGATTTGAGTGGCTATTTAAGTTGATCTGTAACTAGACTGCCATCTAGTGGCCATTTGCCACCTTGGCTGAAAGCTTTGCTGTGGGCGTTGTGCGAGGCTGAGACACGACTGATTTCACGACAGGGTTTTTAATTTTGTTTATAAGTCAGAGAGTCCATGAGGATCCAGTGCCAGCAAGGTCAGGGCCTCAGCAGTGTCAGGGCTCCAGCGAGGTCAGGGCCTCAACAGGGTCAGGGCTCCAGCGAGGTCAGGGCCTCAGCAGTGTCAGGGCCTCAGCGAGGTCAGGGCCTCAACAGGGTCAGGGCTCCAGCGAGGTCAGGGCCTCAGCAGTGTCAGGGCCTCAGCGAGGTCAGGGCCTCAACAGGGTCAGGGCCTCAGCAGGGTCAGGGCCTCAGCAGTGTCAGGGCTCCAGCGAGGTCAGGGCCTCAGCAGTGTCAGGGCTCCAGCGAGGTCAGGGCCTCAGCAGGGTCAGGGCCTCAGCAGGGTTCAGGGCTCCAGCAAGGTCAGGGCCTCAGCAGTGTCAGGGCTCCAGCGAGGTCAGGGCCTCAGCAGTGCCAGGGCTCCAGCGAGGTCAGGGCCTCAGCAGTGCCAGGGCTCCAGCGAGGTCAGGGCCTCAGCAGGCTCAGGGCCTCAGCAGGGTCAGGGCCTCAGCAGGGTTCAGGGCTCCAGCAAGGTCAGGGCCTCAGCAGGGTCAGGGCCTCAGCAGTGTCAGGGCTCCAGCAAGGTCAGGGCCTCAGCAGTGTCAGGGCTCCAGCGAGGTCAGGGCCTCAACAGGGTCAGGGCCTCAGCAGTGTCAGGACTCCAGCGAGGTCAGGGCCTCAACAGGGTCAGGGCCTCAGCAGGGTCAGGGCTCCAGTGAGGTCAGGGCCTCAGCAGGCTCAGGGCCTCAGCAGGGTCAGGGCCTCAGCGAGGTCAGGACCTCAGCAGGGTCAGGGCCTCAGCGAGGTCCGGGCCTCAGCAGGCTCAGGGCCTCAGCGAGGTCAGGGCCTCAGCAGGCTCAAGGCCTCAGCAGGGTCAGGGCCTCAGCGGGGTCAGGGCCTCAGCAGGCTCAAGGCCTCAGCAGGGTCAGGGCCTCAGCGGGGTCAGGGCCTCAGCAGGCTCAAGGCCTCAGCGAGGTCAGGGCCTCAGCAGGCTCAGGGCCTCAGCGAGGTCAGGGCCTCAGCAGGCTCAAGGCCTCAGCGGGGTCAGGGCCTCAGCGAGGTCAGGGCCTCAGCAGGCTCAAGGCCTCAGCAGGGTCAGGGCCTCAGCGGGGTCAGGGCCTCAGCAGGCTCAAGGCCTCAGCGAGGTCAGGGCCTCAGCAGGCTCAGGGCCTCAGCGAGGTCAGGGCCTCAGCAGGCTCAAGGCCTCAGCGGGGTCAGGGCCTCAGCGAGGTCAGGACCTCAGCAGGGTCAGGGCCTCAGCGAGGTCAGGGCCTCAGCGAGGTCAGGACCTCAGCAGGGTCAGGGCCTCAGCGAGGTCAGGGCCTCAGCGAGGTCCGGGCCTCAGCAGGGTCAGGGCCTCAGCGAGGTCAGGGCCTCAGCAGGCTCAAGGCCTCAGCAGGGTCAGGGCCTCAGCCGGGTCAGGGCCTCAGCAGGCTCAAGGCCTCAGCAGGGTCAGGGCCTCAGCGGGGTCAGGGCCTCAGCAGGGTCAGGGCCTCAGCGAGGTCAGGGCCTCAGCAGGCTCAAGGCCTCAGCAGGGTCAGGGCCTCATGACCTCAGCAGGGTCGGGGCCTCATCAGGGTCGGGGCTCCAGCAGGTGTGGAGGGGAGGAAGAACTGGACTCACTGGACCCCACCAGCTGTGAAGGGGATTTCTGAGGGTGTTGATGTGGACCTGGTGCTTTTCTGTGTTACCGTGAGAGCATCAGGGGCGATGTTGGACTCAGGTTTTGGCTCAGGAACGCTGCAACAGGCTTTCTGTTCTGAGCCCGGGCCGGACCAGAGTCCTGGAGCAGTCAAGGAAAGTGGGTCAGTTGTGCCATTCAGACAGAAGAGAAGCATGGTTGTGGAATATTGAGCGTGTGGCCAGATAAAGTTGCTTTTGTTAGCGTTCAGTCTCTGTTAGCCTCAAGCTAAACACACGTGGCTGGCTCTTACTGCACTCTGGAGACACAGAGAAGTAAAACACAGCGCAGGGCGAAGTATCACTTTAATCTCCTGCAGGTCTCCAACTGTGGGCCATAAATGGACTCTGGAGAACCCAGATGTGGACATGGGACATGATGGACGACTTCTGTGGATACTTCAGCCATTATCTTGCCAGGACCTGTTGGGACTGGAGGAGAAGAGGGAACCCGGTTCTGGGGCTCGGATACTAAACATGGCTCTGTTTACATGGAGGGAAAGGATTTCTGATTAAACTGAGCTCATTTACAGATGTTCTGTGGTGAGCGAGGGTGATTGAGGGTCTCGTATCTGGCCCGTTCTCACTGAGTGTGTAAATGAATGCATTTATCTGGAGCCTGTGAGTTCATATATGAGTGAAATGTAATTGAATAAAACCTCT
The DNA here is from genome assembly GCF_037954235.1 of Aulostomus chinensis. Taxonomy (NCBI): domain Eukaryota; kingdom Metazoa; phylum Chordata; class Actinopteri; order Syngnathiformes; family Aulostomidae; genus Aulostomus; species Aulostomus chinensis. The sequence goes on along the minus strand of NC_141340.1, from coordinate 25,023,481 downwards.
GGCAGTACTGGTGGAAGGACAAATGAGTCGAGCTGTGACCTTTGACCTGCAGTGTGTTGGTTAGTCGGCCCATTGGTGATTAAGACCAGTTGCTCAGTTGATGACAGGACGATATTCACTCCTTTTTAACTGGTGTGACATCTCCAGTTGCACCCCCAGTGTTCCATCATCAGCACTGGGTTTGTCATGATGTCATAGTGCCCCCTGCTGGCAAAGCTTGGTCCCTCCACATAGGAGGGGGTTGAGCTGTGATTGTGTCTGATCCTCACCAGCCTCCTCACTCTTCTTCATGCTCTCACTAACACTCCACCCGATGGTGTCTTCACCACAGCGGCCATTTTAACACCAGCAAGCGGGGGTGCTGCCGAGGCGTCGGTGCACAGTTATTAACGGAATATCTGACGACTTGATCTGATGTCAGGATGGAAAGGTCACGTTCATGCTGCTGTTTATTAAGTCAAGTTTTACTTGTGGAAACTGACTTTGATTCCTTTGCTGTAGCTCAGCTGTGGGTTTTTGGTTGTTTTTATTGTGCCTAAAACGCACATTAGCTTGAGTCACGTTTCTGTCATTTGATTATTGTACATTTTAGTTTCCGTTGCTGAAATGTTGAAAAGAGTCACAACCTTTGTTGTAGTTTTGGTCTTCAATCTGATATATAACTTGTCTGACAACACAGTGACACTGCAGCGTTTGCTGAGGACCTGAACTCACCTCGCCGGACCAGAAACGAGCCACTTTGTTATGTAAACCACAAGATTTCATGATGAATACAATAAACTAAATGAAATTATTCTGTCAGATTCTTTTCAGTTTTGATTTGACAATGATTATGAAAAATTAGCGATAAAGATAGCAATTACATGGATAAAAGAAATATACTATACCATTCTACTTTGCACTGGGCGTGCAGAGGTCCAGCGCCACAAAGCTGAGAGGCTCCAGCTGCTAGGAGGACGGCGAGGACCCAGCCGAGTGAAGACATCCTGCCTCGGCAAGGGTCTCTCTGGGCCAACACTCAAAGGCAAAAAAAATCAATCACAAGACGATCATGTGCGTTTTGAGAAAGGAAAACAGCCCAAATTCAATTATCTCAGAGGAAAAAAAGGCTGCAGGCGTCTCTGGTCCACAGAGACACCTGCAGGTTCACTGGGGTATCGACCGACCACTGGCAGGTCAGATGGGTCCGGCTCAGGACCACGACAGCTCTGCACCGTCTCACGAAGCATTGTGGTTCCATCTCTGAGAAGTACAGCATCTGTCGTTCCTGAACAGAAGCAGAGTTCTTCTCAAAGACGGATCGGCCCGAACTTCTGTTCCTGCGCGCTGCTCGCAAGTCTCTTAAAGGGAAAGTTCAGATTTCTGATTTGTTGCTTCCCAACGATGGTGCTGAGTTCTGCAGGAAGTTTCCGTGAGCCTCAGTCAGCTTGGGACCCCAGTGACCCTGCGTGTGGTTCAGCAGCAGCAGCACTTTAGCTTTTAGCAGCTACAGGAGTGTCCGCCTAAGTGAAGGACTGCAGGTCAACAGGCAGCAGTTCTGAGCTTCGGTGTGTGCAGCTGCCATCTACTCGCCCTGATGTCCTACGAGACAAAGCCTGAGGACAGTTTTACTGGGAACTGGTCTGATCAACTGCAGTGACGCTCCAGTGGAGGGGACAGGAAGTAATGACCTTGAACCAAGCCCCTGGGCTTGTGGCTCGGTTGCAGTTTCCTGTGAGACAAACAGTGTCACGTCTCTTCTTGTGGTCCCTCTGTAAAACACTGTTTTTGGTGAACAAACTTAGCGACTGGAGGCAGCCATCTTGCCCCCCCACCCAGCTTGACCATTAACGTGCCTGTGTGGTCGCATTGATCCGCTGCACGCTGCGTTTCCGTTGGTTGGTTAGTTGATGTGGGTGTAGCGGCAGTCATGTGATGAGATGATCGACGCCGATGTGGATGGTCATCGCGGGCTATCTCGGGCTCCCAGTGTGACGTCGCTCCAGTGTTTGGAGTCACGACCAGAGGCCTCAGCACGTTTCCTCATCCGTGGCCTGAGACAGTCAAATAAAGCACCGCGCAGACAGAGCTTTAAACAGCTTTGATTTCATGCAGCATGGCTCTTTATTGACCGCACGGTGCCTCCTCATGCTACTAGCGTTCTGCTGCGGCCTGAAATAAAACTGCAGAGGTTGATGATTTACTGGCCTGTGATAAATGTGGGCTTTGTCCACAAGACACGAGCCAGATTCCTGCACACGCAGGTCCTCCACACTGGCCCGTCCACTGCGTGACGTTCCCCCCAATGGACCGGGGATGTCATGACTTCTGTAACCTTCTGTTAACACAGTGAGCTGAGCTGTGCTGCTGGCGTCGTTCCTCTTCCAGCCCTTCTCCTCCTCAGAGAGAATAAACCTTCATTTCTGCTCGGCTGCGCGTCACTCCTGACTGTCACATTCTGATAAAAGGCAGCAGGCCACGACTCGTTTCACATTCATTCTTCAGCAGGTGGGAGAAGTAAAGCAGGACGAATGAAGCTGAGGGGTGACAGTTGGACCTCCTCACCCCTCAGCTGTCTCACCCCAGGAGACCAATGTGCACTCCCACGTCTGCGTGTTGGTCCGATGGCTTCCTCCTCCTCCTGTTGGACTAAAACCACTGACAGCAGAAGCCATCAACTTGTTGTTAGACGACTGATATTCACTCAAACATAGAGGGGCCATTGTGTACAAATACTTGCAGGGCAGTGGCGAACCCTTCAGCTCACTCTGTTAGTCAGACGTGACCTCTGACCTCTTGAAGAACAATAGCGCCCTCTGAGGGAACATTCTTCAAATGTGCTGCTGTAAGTTCAGAAATCTTCTCTTGCCGTAGCTCCATTTCAGAGAGAAACGTTCCACCTCTGATAACCGCTGCCTTGCTCTTTACCCCTGCTTGATGTTGCCAGCTTTAATTTATGGGAAGACAAAGAAATAAAGAGACAGCCTCTGTTCAGGTGAGTGGCTCGTCAGACCCACACAAGCACCAGCCGGAGATCAGAGCTGAAGAGATTGCTGATGATGAGGGTTAAAACATCCTGTCACTTTGTCATTTGTACTGAAACTCACAGTGAAAACGGCTGATCGTGAGCAGGCACCTGAAGGCACTGGTGGCATAACTGTGCTGGATGGAGGGGGGAGGGAGGGTGATGCAGAAGAGGAGAGAAATCATCTTGCTTTAACATAGAAGTGGGGATGACCTCAGCTTGCAGGCAGTGGCAGCAAGAGAAAGAGATGGCCGGCTCTTCCTGATGGTAGGATGGAGGTAGGAGAGAAGAGGGAGAGAGGCAGAGTGCTACTGTGTGCAGGATCACATTGGCCTTGAGAAGGAGGAGGATGCTAGCGTGCGTCCTAACACGCCTGCTGAAGCCTCCACTGTTCCTCCAGTCTCCAGTGGGACTGCCAGCACTGCCAGGGTTACTGCCACTCGGGGGGGAAAGCCTCTGGATTCACTGCTCTCCCGGGAGACAGAGCTTTGTTCTCCAGTCATCCACAGATAGACAGCAGAGAGCAGCGGCGTGCAGAGCAGGAGCCACCATGACAGCACCAACCTTTAGAAAGCAGGGATTTAAAAAGTGTCGGAGCGCCACTTTCAGCATTGATGGCTTTAGCTTCACCATTGGTAAGAGATTGTTTGTAAAAGTGTGTGTGTGTGTGTGTGTGTGTGTGTGTGTGTGTGTGTGTGTGTGTGTGTGTGTGTGTGTGTGTGTGTGTGTGTGTGTGCCAAAGAAAGGGTGGGAGGTTGGGATTGGTGATATTGTTTCTGAACAGATGGCGTTCTTTACTCAAGGTTTATTATATTTGAACTACAGGTGCTCCCCCCACCCCCTCCCTCTCTCTCTCTACTGTCACCAGCATCCACCCTCATCGGAAAAAACCTAAGAACAGAACTGTTCTGTCTTAATATAACATAGGTGCACCGATTAACTGGCGCCTAGTAGAGGGTAGGAAGTGCTCAGGTCCAGGCTAGTTAGCTTAGCCCAATGGCTGGTAGTGGGTGGGAAGTGTTAGCATCAGCTAGTTCAGGTCCAGGCTAGTTAGCTTAGCTTAATAGCTGGTAGTGGTTGGGAAGTGTTAGCATCAGCTAGTTCAGGTCCAGGCTGGTTAGCTTAGCCCAATAGCTGGTAGTGGTTGGGAAGTGTTAGCATCAGCTAGCTCAGGTCCAGGCTGGTTAGCTTAGCCCAATGGCTGGTAGTGGGTGGGAAGTGTTAGCAACAGCTAGCTCAGGTCCAGGCTAGTTAGCTTAGCCCAATGGCTGGTAGTGGGTGGGAAGTGTTAGCATCAGCTAGTTCAGGTCTAGGCTAGATAGCTTAGCCCAATGGCTGGTAGTGGGTGGAAGTGTTAGCATCAGCTAGCTCAGGTCCAGGCTGGTTAGCTTAGCCCAATGGCTGGTAGTGGGTGGGAAGTGTTAGCATCAGCTAGCTCAGGTCCAGGCTAGTTAGCTTAGCCCAATGGCTGGTAGTGGGTGGGAAGTGTTAGCATCAGCTAGCTCAGGTCAAGGTTAGATAACTTAGCCCAATGGCTGGTAGTGGGTGGGAAGTGTTAGCATCAGCTAATTCAGGTCCAGGCTAGTTAGCTTAGCTTAATAGCTGGTAGTGGTTGGGAAGTGTTAGCATCAGCTAATTCAGGTCCAGGCTGGTTAGCTTAGCCCAATAGCTGGTAGTGGTTGGGAAGTGTTAGCATCAGCTAGCTCAGGTCCAGGCTGGTTAGCTTAGCCCAATGGCTGGTAGTGGGTGGGAAGTGTTAGCATCAGCTAGCTCAGGTCCAGGCTAGTTAGCTTAGCCCAATGGCTGGTAGTGGTTGGGAAGTGTTAGCATCAGCTAGTTCAGGTCTAGGCTAGATAGCTTAGCCCAATGGCTGGTAGTGGGTGGAAGTGTTAGCATCAGCTAGCTCAGGTCCAGGCTGGTTAGCTTAGCCCAATGTCTGGTAGTGGGTGGAAGTGTTAGCATCAGCTAGCTCAGGTCAAGGCTGGTTAGCTTAGCCCAGTGGCTGGTGGTGGGTGGGAAGTGGAGGCATCAGCTAGTTAAGGTCCAGGCTAGTTATCTTAGCCCAGTGGCTGGTGGTGGGTGGGAAGTGTTAGCATCAGCTAGCTCAGGTCCAGGCTAGTTAGCTTAGCCCAATGGCTGGTAGTGGTTGGGAAGTGTTAGCATCAGCTAGTTCAGGTCTAGGCTAGATAGCTTAGCCCAATGGCTGGTAGTGGGTGGAAGTGTTAGCATCAGCTAGCTCAGGTCCAGGCTGGTTAGCTTAGCCCAATGTCTGGTAGTGGGTGGAAGTGTTAGCATCAGCTAGCTCAGGTCAAGGCTGGTTAGCTTAGCCCAGTGGCTGGTGGTGGGTGGGAAGTGGAGGCATCAGCCAGTTAAGGTCCAGGCTAGTTATCTTAGCCCAATGTCTGGTAGTGGGTGGAAGTGTTAGCATCAGCTAGCTCAGGTCAAGGCTGGTTAGCTTAGCCCAGTGGCTGGTGGTGGGTGGGAAGTGGAGGCATCAGCTAGTTAAGGTCCAGGCTAGTTATCTTAGCCCAGTGGCTGGTGGTGGGTGGGAAGTGGAGGCATCAGCTAGTTAAGGTCCAGGCTAGTTAGCTTAGCCCAATGGCTGGTAGTGGGTGGAAGTGTTAGCATCAGCTAGCTCAGGTCCAGGCTAGTTAGCTTAGCCCAATGGCTGGTAGTGGGTGGGAAGTGTTAGCATCAGCTAGCTCAGGTCCAGGGTGCTGGTGTGTCCAGCAGGAATCCTCCTCCTCCTCATCATCATCAGTAGCAGCAGTCGCTCTTCTAGTCCTCAACAAACCTTTGGTTCTGTTGACCCAAGTTCCAGTGGAGCTTTGGAGGTGCTGCGTCAAATCCCTGCTCCCAGTCAGGAAAGTAGTTCCGGCTACGTGTCTGATTCTACCACTACAACGTCTCCTCATGTTAAACTGGTATTCATCACCAAGGTTACACACAACCCTCCTGCTATTAATGCAGGCAGAGACGGAGCTACGCTAACACTTCCCACCCACTACCAGTCATTGTGCTAAGCTAACTAGCCTGGGTCTCATCTCTCTAGAGAAGCGTCTCTGTCCTCTTGTCTGGTTGTGAGGACAATGACAGCAAGCTTACTTCCCAAAAAGTCTGTGTGTTCAGGCTGGTGCGCTTCATTCATGAACTACAGAAGCAACTTCCCTCCTGCTTCCTGTTAGCGTGCCCAGTAGGAATAACCTGCGCACGACCAGTGTGTCCGTGTTTCTGTCAGGATTGTGCTCTTGTCAGCAGCAGTTACAGGAGTGTGGTTTTGCTCAGGTGAAGAGAAGGTGGACCACTCATACAAAGCTGTCATTTGTATACGTTATGGACGGATTACACTGAATGCTGCTGAGGTGCTTTTTGAGTCAACGCTCACGTGTGGTTCTAGGGACTGAGCTGACCGGTGCACGCTTCATGATACTGGACTTTGGACATTGGATACCAATTCATTCAGGCTGTAGATGTGCGTTTCTATAATAAGCTGAGAAACTCAGTCTTTTCTCACAACATTGGGTTTAAGATGTGAAGCTCTAGATATGAGGGTGTGTGTGAGGGACGAGTTTAGCCAGATGTGCCATTCGACATCACTAAGAGCCTCTCATCCTTGACCACAGGCACTGATGACGGCTAATCTGAACATGTGACTGTGATAGTACAAACACCCAGGCTCAGCAGGCTGCCGCCCCACGGCTGCCACTTCCTCCAACAGTCTGACTTTGCTTTTGTAGGTGATTTTTTCAACACTCAATTCATTCCCAAGCCTGACTTTCACCTGTCCGACTCAGAGTTATTATTGTAACCATGACAACAGAAATCTGCGAACCTGACATTGACAGCCACAGTGCAGCCACCACACATGATCCAACATTACTGTCAGGGGAGGCAGATGCGCATAGTTTGGAAGGACGCAACTCCATGTTTAAAGCAGCTGTCATGTAGCGGTCGGGGGCACCTGAGGGGCGGGGGGGGGGCGTGGTAGGTGATGTCATGCAGCGGTCACAGAAGTGCTGCATCATAGAGGCGTTTTGATTTGTGAGTACGTTTAAACATTTAAATAAGAAGATACACACAGGCCAGTGGATGAGGGGCATGTCTGTAGCCACATCAGCAGACCAAACGAGTGTGTTTGTGTGTGTGTTGAATGACTGCTGTCTCTATGGAAACCACAAGAGATGTGAAATGACTGTGACATCATTGTGACTGGTGCAATTAGAAGAGTGAGTGTATGTGTGTGTGTGTGTGTGTGTGTGTGTGTGTGTGTGTGTGTGTGTGTGTGTGTGTGTGTGTGTGTGTGTGTGTGTGAGTGTGTGTGTTGTTAGGGAGCTGAGCTCAGGGAGTCATTATCCCTAATGAAGTGACCTCTGTCACTGAACGTAATCTGGCTGTTCTTTATCTTCTGCTGATTTCTTTAATCAAGGATATTTCCAGATCTCGGCCTGATGACCTGCCCCCCCCCCCCCCCACACACACACACACACACTCACCTTCACACTCTGCTGTCCTACCAGGAATGAGTGACATGTGCTCCAGAACCCCTGGCGCTGACACAGAGGTGCTGCCTCCTCTACTCACACACTCAAACCTCTTCAGCGTCCTGATGATGGAGGTCGCGTTAGACACCACAGAAGGAAAAAACCAAGAGCAGCTAAAAACAGTGATCAGGTCTATATTTACACTCACCTGACTGGTCACTCATGGCAACCAGGTGCTGGGACACCAAACATAAGACAGTCACAATGTCATAATGTCACCATACAATTATCATATAGGCGGCCCAGTGGAGCAGTGGTCCTCCCTGTGGCCCCCAGCAAGAAGGTTGTGGGTGGAGCCCCGGCTGCAGCACGGGGTCTTTCTGGGTGAGTCTCCATGTTCTCCCTGTTCCTGCTGGGTTCTCTCTGGTACTCCAGCTTCCTCCACAGTCCAAAGACATCAAGAGGGACCAGGTTAATCCAGACTCTAAATTGACCGTAGGCGTGGCTGGGAGAGACAATGGTTGTCTGTCTCTATGTGTTGGCCCTGCCATGGACTGGTGACCTGTCCAGGGGGAAGGCTGCTGGGATAGGCTCCACCCCCACCACCCTCAACAGGAGAAGAGGGAGAAGATGGAGGGATGGAGGGATGGAGGGATGATGGATGGATGGAATGATGGATGATGGAGGGATGATGGATGGATGGATGATGGATGGATGAACAGGTGGATGGATGATGGATGATGGATGAACGGGTGGACGGATGGACAGATGGATGGATGATGGATGGATGGACAGATGGATGGATGATGGATGGATGGACAGATGGGTGGATGATGGATGGATGGATGGATGATGGATGGATGGATGGATGGATGGATGGATGGAGGGATGATGGATGGATGGATGATGGATGGATTGATGGATGGATGGATGGAGGGATGATGGATGGATGGATGATGGATGATGGATGGATGGATGATGGAGGGATGATGGATGGCTGGATGGAAGGATGATGGACAGATGGATGGATGGATGGATGGATGGATGGATGGATGGATGGAAGGATGGATGGATGATGGATGGATGGATGAACGGATGGACGGATGGACAGATGGATGGATGATGGATGGCTGGATGGATGGATGATGGATGGATGATGGATGGCTGGATGGAAGGATGATGGACAGATGGATGGATGATGGATGGCTGGATGGAAGGATGATGGACAGATGGATGGATGATGGATGGCTGGATGGAAGGATGATGGACAGATGGATGGATGATGGATGGCTGGATGGAAGGATGATGGACAGATGGATGGATGGTGGAATTATCAAGTACAAAATAATATGCAATAACTATCTAAGAGCAACATTCAGGTCAGGTTTTACATGGGGACTGATGGGTTCTGTGTACTGAGTGTGTACGACCACTAAAGGGACTCCAACAGAGGCTCCAGATTTCTGCTGATGTCACAGATTTCTCCATCAGCTGGGTGAGAGCGCTGATATCAGAGGCTCAGCCCATGTACTTACTTTCATGTCATAATAGGAAATTCAGTGTGTTTGACCAGTGATCAATACATCAATATATAGATCAGCGATTGGTACCAAGTGGATCTTTTCACTGTGACATCAGAATTCACCAGACTGACTCATCCAGTTAAACCAGTTCAGTTTCATCAACATATTTCAGCAGGTGTGTTTCATGCCTACTTCTGATGTGTGGCCCCTCCCTCCCTGAATCTATCCAGCCAGTGGGGTCCAAAGAGGAACCCTGCTGGGTCCCTGAAGAACTGTGTTGGTCCCATGAGGAACCTTGGTGGTCCAATGAGGAATGGTGTTGATCCTATGAAGAACCGTGTAGGTGCTCTGAGGAACCTTATTGATCCTCTGAGGAACCATGTTGGTCCTCTGAGTGCTGGTCCTCTGAGGAACCATGTGGGTCCTCTGAGGAACTGTGTGGGTCCTCTGAGAAGCCATGTGGGTCATCTGAGAAGCCATGTTGGTCCTCTGAGAAGCCATGTTGGTCCTCTGAGGGTTGGTACTCGGAGGAACCGTGTTGGCCCCCGCTGGAGCTGCCCTGTGATTACTGTAGTTCAACACTGGACACCATGGTGCTACTTGGTTCCAGTGGTTCTGGAAATCTGGGTTGACACCATCACGTGTGTCCAGACAAGGTTTCTGGTGGTAGCACGAGGACCCCATGAGGAGGAGAGCCACAGCTGCGAAGCCCTGAATCACATGGTGTTGGGTTCATGTTGTCTCTTCTTCCTTGCAGTCGCCAACGAGGCCAGTGAGAAAAGCAGCCGCCCGCTGGCCCGCTTCACACGTAGGTCCTACACTCGGGTTCGGCCGGTGAGGTGCATGATGGAGCTTCAGGGTGGTTCAGATATGTGAGGATGTTTGTTTGCACCGGTCAGGCTCACGCTCCCAGAATGTCCTGAGCACCGCCGTCACGGCCCACGCTGACATCTCAGACCACAAAGGGATTCTGGTCGATCCTCGGAGTGCCGAGGAGATCCTGGCTGACGATCTGCCCATCCCAGATGCACCGGACGCCATGGAGAAGACGGCCATCAGGTCCGTGAGACACGCATACACACACACACACACACACACACACACACACACACACACACAAATGATGATGATGATGATGGTGATGGTGATGGTGATGATGGTGATGATGATGATGATGATGATGATGATGATGATGATGATGATGGTGATGGTGATGATGGTGATGATGATGATGATGATGATGATGATGATGATGATGATGATGATGATGATGACACAGAGACTTTGTCCTGAGACAAAGACAGAGAGACAGAAGGAAAGAGAGGGACAGAGACCAGATCTGATCAGACCAGCACAGAGACCAGTCCCTCATCTGATGCTAGTAGGAGGTCATTGGTAACTCTGACTAGTTCTGTGTCTGTGCTAGGATGAACCTGGAACCTGACTGAATTCTCCAATCAGCTGTTGCTGTGGAGAAGTCCCAGAGCTGTTTAGCAGCTGCTTTCTCCAGAACCTTGGAGAGAAAAGGAAGATGTGATGTTGGTCTGTAGTTGGTAGAACTTCTGGATCCAGGCTTGTTTTTGAGGAGGGTTTAATTCCTGCAACTTTGAAGGACTGAGGGACGGAACCAGATACCAGCACCACATTGATCATATCTAAGAGGGAGGGGCTAACGAGGGGAGAGAGTCTTGGAGCAGCTTAGTTGGGATGGGGTCTAGGAGACAGGTGGAGGTTCAGAGGAGGACATTATTGAACTGAGCTCATGAAGGCTGATGGGAGAAAAACTATCCAAGTGTGTGTCTGGTCCTCCAGCTGCCTCTAAGGTTCTGGGTTCTAGGGGCCATGTTCCTTCCCTATCACTATCACTATCATGTTTCCTTGGATTCATAGTTTTCTGTGTTAGTGGGCCAGTAGAGTCCAGAGTTGTTGCTAAGGTGCTGCTGCTCTATGGATAAAATGATCAGTTTGGGAGGGACTAAGGTGGACAACAGCGTCCTCTGTTACAGTGGGACATGACACTGAATTTAGCACCAATGGAACCACTTCCTTAAATCCAGGTGTGGCCTGATCAGACAAACATCTGGAAACTACAGTTTTCCTGAGTGGAGTGTAGTTGATCAGTCCAAATTCCAAAGTGATTGATTGGTGGTCTGATAAAAGCGTTCTGTGGAAACACAACCAGATGTTCAGCTTCAGTTCCACATGTTAGGAGGAGGTGGAGGTGTGGTTGTGACAGTGAGGGGTTCATGGACAGACTGATGGACACCAGTTGAGTCTAGAAGAGAGAGAAATGCAGTACCAGACTGTGGTTATCAACATCCTCATGAATACTGAAGTCTCCTCCAATCATGACTTGATCTGATTTAGAACTAAACTGATAGAAACTCTGAGGATTCAGATCAGAATCCAGAGTCAGGACCAGGAGGACGGTCCTCAATAATCAATCAGAGAGGCTGGAGAGTTTCCAGGCTGGAGGAGACAAACTGAGAATCAGGCTTTCAGATGAATGCAAACTTCTTCTGGTTTGGGATTTATCACTAAACTGGTGTCAACAATGGCAGCAGCGCCACCTCCTGGGCCAGAGCCTGGAGGAATGTGAGTGTTCCTGTGACTGGAGGAGTGGATTCATTCAGACTAGCATCCTCATCGTCACCAGCCAGGTTTCAGTGAGACTCAGCAGGTCAACACAACTGTCAGGTATCACTTCATTCACTGGTTCAGTTTTCAGCCTCAGAGGTCTGATATTCAATCGTCCTCCTCTAATTCTGATCTTCTGTTGAGTTAATTTAGTGGTTGAGTTAACTTGGATCAGGTTTTTCTGATTGACTCCTCTACAGTAGAACTGGAGTGAATAAACTGACGTGGTCGGGGGACAGACACAGTCTCTATGGGGGTGTGGGTGGGTAACTGCCCCCTAGTGGACGTGCAGAGAAGCGTGTAAGACAGCAGCTCTGCTTCCTGGTCTGAACTCTGGGTTCTCAGGGTTCTGGTTCTATTATAAACTGGGTCATACTTCTAGAAATGAGTGCCGTCCCTCCTAATCACACCAGGTCTCCCCCAGAAAGTTTTCCAATAATCAATGAAGCCCACTTGGTTTGCTGGACGCCACCTCGACAGCCAGCGGTTGAACGATGACATGCAGCTAAACATGTGGTCGCTGGTCCTATTAGACAGGGGTCCAGAGACACTACGGGGTCTGACATCGACCTCCGACTGGCGTAGTTGGATGTCATTACTGTCGACGTGAATAATGATTTTATCATATTTACATTGTAGGACAGTGATGACTGCAACAACACAGCTGTCAGTCCACGCGGCGCCTGGAAGACTGGAGGGTTATCAGGTGTGGTTGCCCCTATTTGGGGAGCTCAAGCAGTGTTCTGGCCCCAAAGTCCAGCAGGACTCAGGCACATCTGCCATGTGACTGATCCAGCCGTTACAACACCTGCTCCAGTCTCAAAAAGTCAAATTGATTGAATAAGAATCGTGACGATGTGAGCTTTACTGGTTTTTATCTGGACCCGGGGCACCCAGCTGGACCCGGGACACCCAACTGGACCTGATACTGGTGGGACGTCTGGGCTCTTACTCAGATGAATCATGACCTGGATGATGGAGTGTTGACGGACATTTTGAATTCAATTTGTTGAGTGTTTTCTTGCTATCACTCCATCTTTCCCTGGCTTCTGAGGTGTGTGCACGTGTGTGCACGTGTGTGTGCACGTATATACGTGTGTGTGTGTGTGTGTGTGTGTGTGTGTGTGTGTGTGTGTGTGTGTGTGTCACCGTAAATGAACTGGTTGTGTGAACGTCTTTGTGTTGCAGGTTGAGATGTCTGATAAAGCAGCTGGAGAGGGGCGAGGCATCAGTGGGGGACCTGAAGAAAAACCTGGAGTACGCTGCCTCAGTGCTGGAGTCTCTGTACATCGAGGAGAGCAGGCCAGTGCCACCGAGGAGGGGGGAGAGATCAATAAAAGCTGACGTCACCACTTGTTGCTGTGAGACGGTCACAGCGGTCATGTGACCTGAGGAACCTGCACGTCTAGAGAACTGATGGTTGGTTTTTGCCCCTGCAGGCGGCTCATGGACCCTGATGATGAGCTGAACAACATCCAGTCAGACTCGGTGCCGTCGGAGGTTCGTGACTGGCTGGCGTCCACCTTCACCCGGCAGCGGGGGCTGATGCTGCGTCGCAGCGAAGACAAACCTCGCTTTCGCAGCATTGTCCACGCCGTGCAGGCTGGCATCTTTGTGGAGAGGTCTGCTTCCATTGGTGTGGTTCCCTAGAGTCGCGTGTGTCTTTGCATGGATCAGTTGTATCATTATTCAATCATACCCCAATCAGTGCTGCCAGAGGCCTTGAAGCAACAGCAGAGCTCCACCTCAGTGGAGCCACACGTCCTCCAAGCAAACGCTCAGGGTTCGTTCCTGCACACCAACACACCAAGTGAAGGCAGGAGGGATCAGACCTCTATACTGACCGTAACAACCAGTGATTACTCCCTCTGGCTCATTCAGGCGCAGGAACCTTCAGTAGGTAGAGGAGCACAGCATCGAGCACCACGCTAGCCTGGGGACAACTGCCATCTGTTGGCTCCAGAACTGAGCTCTGCTGTTGCATCTGGAACCCTAAACCAGTGTGAGACATTAGGTCGTTATCACATCAGTCATCTGCTCTTCTGCCACCGCACAAGAATGCAGATCCTGATTGGTTCCTGTGGCTGATGACATTGCTGGCAAAACAGGGGTGTAGAAAATGGCATGTAGCTGTTGCAGAAAAAGACTCAACATCAACAATTAAAGAAGAATCAGCTCATCAGGAGCACCAACCTGACACACATGGCGTAGGTGACACGCAGACAGCACGCAAACTCCACTGAGGCAGCGGGGACTCAGGTGAAGAGGGGGGACACGTCCATGCAGGTGACCCGCTGGGTGTCAGCTGGGTGATTCATGAGCTCGTGTTCGAACATCAGACTTCATCTTTGAGAATTTTGGGCTGTGGCAGCAAAGCAGGAACTGCTCCAGAGGTTTGCAGCGAGGAGAGATTTTAATCTACTCACCAAAGTACAGTGATAGACAACCGTATGTAATATGTGCGATTGTCCCAGTATGTGATGTTCTGAGTTATATTTGGCAGAAAGTGACCAGTGTGTGTGTGTGTGTGTGTGTGTGTGTGTGTGTCAGGATGTACAGGAGAACCTCCAACATGGCCGGCCTCAGTTATCCTCCTAATGTCATCACTGTGCTGAAGGTATTTATGTGTTTGTAGTTTCTAAATGATTCATACAAGTACACAGTTAGTACTTTGGACTGGCGTATCAGCCCCCCATCCCCCCCCCACGGTGCGGTGACTCACCAGCTACACAGAACAGAGCAGCAGGTTTTTCACCTCTGGGTACTAAATGGTTCTGTCACACGTGTTACCTGTGAACGCCATCGAAGAGACATGGGCTCCTCCTGACGAGCAGGCCCAGGGTGAGTCAAACACACCTGCGTTCAGGTCTGGATGAGCCCCCTTCATCAGGGTGTGACTGACCCCCTGATGAAGAGTAGCTGCTTGTCTTGAGGTGTGAATGAGCAGACTTGTAACTATAACACCTTCTGTTTGTCTCTCACAGCATGTGGACGTGTGGTCCTTCGACGTGTTCGCCCTGAATGACGCCAGCGGAGACCACGCCCTGAAGTTCGTCTTCTATGAGCTGCTCACCAGATACGACCTGATCAATCGATTCAAGGTTCGCTTTCATCACGTTTGTTGAAGAAACATCCAGAGACTTTTATCCAGCGTTGAAGTTTCCTGTTCTATCGTGCTGGAACACGAGACCTTAGAGGAGTGGGGAAGAGTAGAACATGTTCACAGTCATATGGAGACAAACAAGCAGGTCCTGGTTTACTGGACAATGTTCAGAGAACCAGCTCATCTCTGTGGGTTAGGGTCTGCCTGTGTCTGTGATGGTGGAGGAGAAACACGCAGATACAGCGAGGACATGCAAACACACACACACACACACACACATGGCCTGGGAATGCTGGGACTTGAACCTGGGACCTTCTGAGGCACCATGCCACCTCCCTCCCTCTCAAAGTGCAAGATCTGGCCAAAGCAATGGGAAATAGACCTGAGAGGTGTGAAACACCAGTCACCAATGACATCTGACCTGAAACAAAACAGAACAAAACCACTAGCTGGTTCAGGTGCTAATGTGGAGGACAGGATCAAGACACAGGTGTAAGATGGGGAAGTCTCTTTATTCACGACGACGCTACTACATCGTAGTCAGAGATGTCTTCCAACACTCCAGAGCGTGACATCCCTGTGTGTGTGTGTGTGTGTGTGTGTGTGTGTGTGTGTGTGTGTGTGTGTGTGTGTGTGTGTGTGTGGTGTACTTTGCTCGTTTCCCAGATGTCTCCTGTTTTTGTTGGGTTGACATGTTTAGTGTCGGTACAGGTCATCGTGATCTAGCACTCACTTCTGATGACAATGACTCAACTCTCATTCTCCTACGCTAACATGCTAGCTTGTTGCTAACTAGTGGACCCTTTACGCTCACTCCTCTTTGTTCTACGTGGCAGGTCCCGGTCTCGGCCCTCATATCCTTCGTGGAGTCACTGGAGGTAGGCTACAGCAAGCACAAGAACCCGTACCACAACTTGATGCATGCTGCTGATGTCACACAGACCATCCACTACCTGCTCCTGAAGACTGGCATGGTGGTACGTCTGTGTTGGACTCATGCTGATGCAAAGTTTGTCAGTTGTTTTTGATTTGTGCTCCGTTGACAATCCATGGCAGTGAAATTGTGTAACTGTCAGTTTATCAGTGTGTGAATCACATAACAACCGTCAGGTACGAACGTTCACGGACGTCCATGAACGCCCACGCCAGCTGCAGCGACCTGCTTCACTGCCTCTCCCTCAGTTCGGCCCACTGACACTCAGGCCTGAACCTCTGTGTTACTGGGAGTTTTAGTCATCCGTCACTAAGGCAGGAGCTCGCGTGATGCTGAAGTTGGAGGGATCTACACTGGTACGCTTTAGTCTTGATTGAATAACGAGCACCAGCCGGTTGCAGCTGTATCCCCTCCAGCTGTGAAGCGGTAGCTTGAGCTGGATTTGTATCTGCACGTTGAAGACCTGGACCAAGTCTGTCCTGGATAATCTTACATTGCCTGCTGTCCCCATCTCTCCCAGCACTGGCTGAATGAGCTGGAGATCTTCGCCATCATATTTGCAGCCGCCATCCATGACTATGAACATACGGGGACCACCAATAACTTCCACATCCAGACCAGGTAAAGCATCTGAACCCGCCGGTGTCAGTGAGAAGGCAGGAGGAGGAGGAAGATCATGTGACTGCAGCCTCGTCATGACTGTTTCAGATCCGACACGGCCATGCTGTACAACGACCGAGCAGTTCTGGAGAACCACCACGTCAGTGCTGCCTATTGCCTCCTGCAAGGCGATGATGAAATCAACATCCTCTTGAATCTCTCCAAGGAAGACTGGAGGTGAGAAGGAGTGGTTTCATTCTTCAGCTGTTGTCATATTGGCTGAAATCAGAAACACATCATATTGCTTGTTCTCACATTTATGTGACAGTTCTTATTATCTAACAACTGGCCTGTAATATTCTAAACTTGGTCGAGGGCCAGTTCTGGACTTTCACACTGTCTTTGTTTGATGATGATTCGGGATGCGAGGTGTTTTTGATCTGAGTCATTCATCTGCTGATACGCAGTTCTGATCGGATACTCGTAGGTTCCATGCATCAGGTGTCTCTGGAGTGGTTAAATATAACATGTTGTCAGCGATGTGAGCTCCTGCAAGTGAGACAGCTAAGCTAACTAGCATGGAGCTACCTAGCAACTAGCGAACTAGCAAGCCTCGGCAGGTGCCAGCCCCTGTGACCCCTCAGAGCCAACGTCCACAGACCAGGGGCCTCATGTATCAATACGTGCGAGGATCTCATACTAAAAACTTGTGGTCGCAAGAAGAGAGAGAGTTGCGTATGCAAAAAAAAATCCGGATGTATCAAGGAAATGTGCGAACGCCGGAATCCACGCACATTTCCTTGATACATCCCAATCAGCGTGGAATTGAGCGCAGATGTCGGAGCGACCGGGCCCGCCCCCAGCTATAAATAGACAATTTCAGGGTTTAGGTTTACAGGGTCTCCGCTGTCGGCGATCACAAAATAATGTCAAAGAAAAAGAGGTTCACGGCATGCAAGCTGGTTGGGGAGGTGGAGGAGAGACAGCAGTTTGTTTGACAGCCTGTCCAGTGGTGTCAGGATGAACAATGAAGGCTGAGAGTGGAGAAGAAGTGAGAGGGTGAACCAGGTGGGTTCAGAACCACGCCCCCCACGAGATGAAAAAAAGTGGTTGGACCTGTTATTGCCTAAAGTTCAACACTGCACAATCACTAAATGAACAACTACAATCATCAACTGGCTTCACTCTAAATTTAAATAACAACATGGAAAATGGCACTAACAGGACCTCAAGGTGGAGGTCAAGCGGCGTACAGCTGCCCTCCGGAGGAGTGCGGGCCAGACAGGTGGGGGTCAGGGAGAGGGGCACCTGACGGAGTTTGAGCAGTGGGTGGCGGCAGTCACGGGCAGCACCTCTGTGGGGGGGATTGTCACCACCACCCACGCTGACTCCGAGAGCCTGGAGGGTCAGTGGCAACTCCATTTCTTAGCAACATTTCCACCTGCTTTGCCACAGACGTGAAGGCAACAAAGACACAGAATCAGACATTCAATAAACCAACATGTTTAACAGAAACTGATCCGTCAGACATGCCGCCGACGTGCAGCACCCCCGCCGGCTCCCGCGCCAGCCCGTCCCCCGGCTCAGAGTCATCCGCCAGGACCAGCAGCATTCAGGCCAGCCTGTCCCCCGGCCCCAGCACCAGCACCAGGCCGACAAGCGGCGGACGATCCTCCAGCCCACCCGGTCAAGTGGGAGGGTCCTCACACAGGCGGTCCTGCAGTCACAGGAGGACATTATTAGGGGATCAATGAGTGGCTCGACCGCCTGATAAATGTTCTGGAACGTTTAGTGGACAACATAAATTAATCTGGCTTCATGAATCCTGTAGCAGCTTCTTACTCATTCACACTGTGGAAATGAAATTCTGGCGTGCGAGGACGGCTGCCTGGCCGACCGGCGTCCATCCCTCCAGCCTCTGCGCATCGATGATCTGCACCTTGATGGAGTGGAAACCCTTACGATGAACGTAAGCGTGTTCCTCAAGGGACGGCGCTTTTATGGCAACATGAGTGCAGTCAATGGCTCCGATTATATAGAGAATCCGGCTTTTGCTGCAAGTTAATGTTGGCCTGTTCAATGATCAGGTCCACCACCCAGGGCCTGGCCCGGCTGAGGGTCGACTGACTCACCCCGGAACGGTCCGCCATCTCCCGCTGGAAGGCTTTTTCGTGCCCGATGTATGTGCGGTTATCAAATAATGTCAGTTACCAAACACCACCACAGGGTGTCGCCAATGGACCAAAGTGCAGTTAACGCAAGAATCGGCTTTCCGCCAACTTCTACGGCACCTCCAGAGTTGGCGTGAAACAGAGCAAGAATCAACGAACTTTTCACGTTGATACATCTGAACGTGAGTGTGGATCCTGGCGTACGCAAGTTTTTCTTGCGTAAACCGCGTTGATACATGAGGCCCCTGATCTTAGCGAGGGGCCGACCACAGATTGAACACCTGAACAGCTACAGCTTCCTCACAGAGACACTTGAAATGTTCAGAAACACTAGTACACCAAGAGAAACAGTACTAGTACACCAAGAGAAACAGTAGTTCACCAAGAGAAACACTAGTACACAAAGAGAAACAGTACAAGGACACCAAGAGAAACAGTAGTAGTACACCAAGAGAAACAGTAGTAGTACACCAAGAGAAAAAGGAGGTCACCAAGAGAAACGTAGTAGTACACCAAGAGAAACAGTTGTAGTACACCAAGTGAAACAGTAGTCGTACACCAAGAGAAAAGGAAGTAGTACACCAAGAGAAACAGTAGTAGTACACCAAGAGAAACAGTAGTAGTACACCAAGAGAAATAGTAGTATTCGAGAAACAGTAGTAATACACCAAGAGAAAGAGTAGTAGTTCACGAACAGAAGCAGTAGTAGTACACCAGGAGAAACAGCAGTAGTATACCAAGAGAAACAGTAGTCGTACACCAAGTGAAACAGTAGTATTCGAGAAACAGTAGTAATACACCAAGAGAAACAGTAGTAGTACACAAACAGAAACAGTGGTAGTACACCAAGTGAAACAGTAGTAGTACACCAAGAGAAATAGTAGTATTCGAGAAACAGTAGTAATACACCAAGAGAGACAGTAGTAGTACACTAACAGAAACAGTGGTAGTATACCAAGAGAAAGAGTAGTAGTAGAGAAACAGTAGTAGTACACTTACAGAAACAGTGGTAGTACACCAAGTGAAACAGTAGTAGTACACCAAGAGAAATAGTAGTATTCGAGAAACAGTAGTAATACACCAAGAGAAAGAGTAGTAGTTCACTAACAGAAGCAGTAGTAGTACACCAGGAGAAACAGTAGTAGTACACCAAGAGAAACAGTAGTATTAGAGAAACAGTAATAATATACCAAGGGAAACAGTAGTAGTACACTCACAGAAACAGTTGTAGTGCACAAGAGGAAAAAGTAGTAGTACACAAAGAGAAACAGTTGTATAAGAGAAACAGTAGTAGTACACCAAGAGAAACAGTAGTAGTTCACTAACGGAAGCAGTAGTAGTACACCAGGACAAACGGTAGTAGTAGACCAAGAGAAACAGTAGTATTGGAGAAACAGTTGTAATAAACCAAGAGAAACTGTAGTAGTACACTAACAGAAACAATTGTAGTATACCAAGAGAAAGAGTAGTAGTAGAGAAACAGTAGTAGTACACTTACAGAAACAGTGGTAGTACACCCAGAGAAACGTAGTAGTACACCAAGAGAAATAGTAGTATTCGAGAAACAGTAGTAATACACCAAGAGAAACAGTTGTAGTACACTTACAGAAACAGTGGTAGTACACCCAGAGAAACGTAGTAGTACACCAAGAGAAATAGTAGTATTCGAGAAACAGTAGTAATACACCAAGAGAAACAGTAGTAGTACACTAACAGAAACAGTGGTAGTACACCAAGTGAAACAGTAGTAGTACACCAAGAGAAATAGTAGTATTCGAGAAACAGTAGTAATACACCAAGAGAAAGAGTAGTAGTTCACTAACAGAAGCAGTAGTAGTACACTAGGAGAAACAGTAGTAGTACACCAAGAGAAACAGTAGTATTAGAGAAATTAATAATACACCAAGAGAAACAGTAGTAGTACACTCACAGAAACAGTTGTAGTGCACAAGAGGAAAAAGCAGTAGTACACCAAGAGAAACAGTAGTATAAGAGAAACAGTAGTAGTACACCAAAAGAAACAGTAGTAGTTCACTAACAGAAGCAGTAGTAGTACACCAGGACAAACGGTAGTAGTACACCAAGAGAAACAGAAGAATTGGAGAAACAGTAGTAATAAACCAAGAGAAACTGTAGTAGTACACTAACAGAAACAGTTGTAGTGCACAAGAGAAAAAGTAGTAGTACACCAAGAGAAACAGTAGTATTAGAGAAACAGTAGTAGTACACCTAGAGAAATAGTAGTAGTTCACTAACAGAAGGAGTAGTAGTACACCAGGAGAAACGGTAGTAGAGAAACAGTGGTAGTACACTAACAGAAACAGTGGTAGTATACCAAGAGAAAGAGTAGTAGTAGAGAAACAGTAGTAGTACACTTACAGAAACAGTGGTAGTACACCAAGTGAAACAGTAGTAGTACACCAAGAGAAACAGTGGTAGTCGAGAAACAGTAGTAGCACACCAAGAAGAAACAGTAGTAGTACACCAAGAGGATAATTAGTTGTCGAAAAACAGTCATAGTACACCAACAGAAACAGAAGTAGTACATCAAGAAAAACAGTAGTAGTACACTCATAGAAACAGTGGTAGTACACCAAGACAAACAGTAGTAGTACGCAAAGAGAAACAGTGGTGGGAGAGAAACAGTCGTGGTACACCAAGCAGAAACAGTAGTAGTACACCAAGAGAAACGGTAGTAGAGAAACAGTGGTAGTACACTAACAGAAAAAGTGGTAGTACACCAAGAGAAACAGTAGTAGTAGAAAAACTGTTGTAGTACACCAACAGAAAAAGTACTAGTACACCAGCAGCAGCAGTAGTAGTACACCAGCACCAGCAGCATTTTACACCGTTAGCAGCAGTAGTAGTACACCAGCAGCAGTAGCAGCAGCAGTAGACTAGCAGCAGCAGTAGTACACCAGCAGCAGTAGCAGCAGTAGTACACCAGCAGCAGTAGCAGCAGCAGTAGACTAGCAGTAGCAGCAGCAGTAGACTAGCAGTAGCAGCAGCAGCAGTACACCAGCAGCAGCAGCAGCAGTAGTACACCAGCAACAGCAGCAGCAGTACATGAGCAGCAGCAGCAGCAGTAGTACACCAGCAACAGCAGCAGCAGTACATGAGCAGCAGCAGCAGCAGTAGTACACCTGCAACAGCAGCAGCAGTACATGAGCAGCAGCAGCAGTAGTACACCAGCAGCAGCAGAAGAAGACTAGCAGCAGCAGTAGACTAGCAGCAGCAGCAGCAGTAGTACACCTGCAACAGCAGCAGCAGTACATGAGCAGCATCAGGAGTAGTACACCAGCAGCAGCAGAAGAATACTAGCAGCAGCAGTACACCAGCAGCAGCAGAAGTAGACTAGCAGCAGCAGTACACCAGCAGCAGCAGAAGTAGACTAGCAGCAGCAGTACACCAGCAGCAGCAGAAGTAGACTAGCAGCAGCAGTACACCAGCAGCAGCAGCAGTAGTACACCAGCAGCAGCAGTAGTACACCAGCAGCAGTAGTACACAAGCAGCAGTAGTACACCAGCAGCAGCAGCAGTAGTAGTACACCAGCACCAGCAGCAGTTGTACACCAGCAGCAGCAGTAGTACACCAGCAGCACCAGCAGCAGTAGTACACCAGCAGCACCAGCAGCAGTTGTACACCAGCAGCAGCAGCAGCAGCAGCAGTAGTACACCAGCAGCACCAGCAGCAGTTGTACACCAGCAGCACCAGCAGAACCAGCAGCAGTTGTACACCAGCAGCACCAGCAGCAGCAGCAGTAGTACACCAGCAGCACCAGCAGCAGTTGTACACCAGCACCAGCAGCAGTAGTACACCAGCAGCACCAGCAGTAGTACACCAGCAGCACCAGGAGCAGTAATACACCAGCAGCACCAGCAGTAGTACACCAGCAGCACCAGGAGCAGTACTACACCAGCAGCACCAGCAGTAGTACACCAGCAGCACCAGCAGCAGTAGTACACCAGCAGCACCAGCAGTAGTACAACAGCAGCACCAGGAGCAGTAGTACACCAGCAGCACCAGCAGGAGTAGTACACCAGCAGCACCAGCAGTAGTACACCACCAGCACCAGGAGCAGTAGTACACCAGCAGCACCAGCAGCAGTAGTACACCAGCAGCACCAGCAGCAGTAGCAGCAGTTGTACACCAGCACCAGCAGCACCAGCAGTAGTACACCAGCAGCACCAGCAGTAGTACACCAGCAGCACCAGCAGCAGTAGTAAACCAGCAGCACCAGCAGTAGTACACCAGCAGCACCAGCAGCAGTTGTACACCAGCAGCACCAGCAGAACCAGCATCAGTTGTACACCAGCAGCACCAGCAGCAGCAGCAGTAGTACACCAGCAGCACCAGCAGCAGTTGTACACCAGCACCAGCAGCAGTAGTACACCAGCAGCACCAGCAGTAGTACACCAGCAGCACCAGGAGCAGTAATACACCAGCAGCACCAGCAGTAGTACACCAGCAGCACCAGGAGCAGTACTACACCAGCAGCACCAGCAGTAGTACACCAGCAGCACCAGCAGCAGTAGTACACCAGCAGCACCAGCAGCAGTAGTACACCAGCAGCACCAGCAGCAGTTGTACACCAGCAGCACCAGGAGCAGTAGTACACCAGCAGCGCCAGCAGCAATAGTACACCAGCAGCACCAGCAGCAGTAGTACACCACCAGCACCAGCAGTAGTACACCAGCAGCACCAGCAGTAGTACACCAGCAGCACCAGCAGTAGTACACCACCAGCACCAGCAGCAGTAGTACACCAGCACCAGCAGCAGTAGTACACCAGCAGCACCAGCAGTAGTACACCACCAGCACCAGGAGCAGTAGTACACCAGCAGCACCAGCAGCAGTAGTACACCAGCAGCACCAGCAGCAGTAGTACACCAGCAGCAGCAGCAGCAGTAGCAGCAGTTGTACACCAGCACCAGCAGCACCAGCAGTAGTACACCAGCAGCACCAGCAGTAATAGTACACCAGCAGCACCAGCAGCAGTAGTACACCACCAGCACCAGCAGTAGTACACCACCAGCACCAGCAGCAGTAGTACACCACCAGCACCAGCAGTAGTACAATACCAGCACCAGGAGCAGTAGTACACCAGCAGCACCAGCAGTAATAGTACACCAGCAGCAGCAGCAGCAGTAGCAGCAGTTGTACACCAGCACCAGCAGCACCAGCAGTAGTACACCAGCAGCACCAGCAGTAATAGTACACCACCAGCACCAGCAGCAGTAGTACACCAGCAGCACCAGCAGTAGTACAATACCAGCACCAGGAGCAGTAGTACACCAGCAGCACCAGCAGTAATAGTACACCAGCAGCACCAGGAGCAGTAGCAGCAGTTGTACACCAGCACCAGCAGCACCAGCAGTAGTACACCAGCAGCACCAGCAGTAATAGTACACCAGCAGCACCAGCAGCAGTAGTACACCACCAGCACCAGCAGTAGTACACCAGCAGCACCAGCAGCAGTAGTACACCAGCAGCACCAGCAGTAGTACAATACCAGCACCAGGAGCAGTAGTACACCAGCAGCACCAGCAGCAGTAGTACACCAGCAGCAGCAGCAGCAGTAGCAGCAGTTGTACAGCAGCACCAGCAGCACCAGCAGTAGTACACCAGCAGCACCAGGAGCAGTAGCAGCAGTTGTACACCAGCACCAGCAGCACCAGCAGTAGTACACCACCAGCAGCACCCCCCCCCCCCGTTAATGAGGGCCTCATGGATGCAGTGACTCTTCACTCTTCTCAGTGGAAACACTGGCAGTTCTCAGGCCTCAGGCGTGCCAGGGCCAAACCTTCATGCTCTCTGCTGCGTCCTAGTTCCTGTTTGTGGTATCGGCCAACTTGTCACTGAAAAGTTCGAGTATAAAACCCACAGTGAGGAGAACCTGAAGTTCTGGTGAGAACAGCAGAGAGCCTTCACCGCCCGTCTCTCTCTCTGTCAGGGAGCTGCGGACCCTGGTGGTGGAGATGGTCTTGGCCACTGACATGTCGTGCCATTTCCAGCAGGTCAAAGCCATGAAGAGCCTCCTGCAGCAGCCTGAGGCGTGAGTGGAGACCTCCAGCCCCGTCGGTAACACGAACCCCACTAAGTTGGTGTGAAGCTCCTTTATCCTTCTACTCACTTCCAGGATCGACAAGCCGAAGGCTTTATCTCTGCTGCTGCACACTGCTGACATCAGCCACCCCGCCAAGCGCTGGGACCTCCACCACCGCTGGACCACTTCTCTGCTGGAGGAGTTCTTCAGACAGGTAGAGACGTGGTCTGATCCCTCAGGACCCATGAGAGGTTGCGACCTCCACTTTAAAAACCACTTTGGAAGATCAATGATTAAATAAGAGATGAAACCGATTGAGTGCCAGAGGAATCACAGAGAAGAGAGTGGTGTGTCTGGAGTGGAGTTCCAGCTCCTTCCAGGTTGGGTTCTGGAGCAGGGACAGGTTCTGCTTTCAGCAGGACGGGACCTTTCAATGTCCTCGCAGCTGCGGTTGCTTTACTGTTTCCTGATATGCAGATGAGGTGTAACGGAGTCCTCACGATCCACCAGTGTAATGTTGGCTGTGTTTCCAGGGTGATAAAGAAGCGGAGCTGGGTCTGCCGTTCTCCCCCCTCTGTGACCGCAAATCCACCATGGTGGCCCAGTCCCAGATCGGTACGGTGCTCCACACACCGCCAGAGCTCACTGTGACTCACCAGGTTATCTGATGATGACATAACACAGTTTAGAGGCTTGACAAGCAAGTGATGCAGCTGAGGTGACGTGAAAGAACCCAGTCAGGTTCTGAGGTCCGAATGCCCGACCACAAAGAGCCGCTCCGCTGAAGCGTCATCAAATCCAGACCAGAGATGAGAACAACTGTTATAATAACTATGCAGTTATTCTAGGGTTTCAAGTCATGCTTTCAATGAACTGAAATAAACAATGCGGGGGGGAGATGCTGGAAGCTTGGCCAGGAAGAAGAGCGGCAACTTTGAAGTGCTTGTTTGTGTCATGGCGTAGACTTTGGTGCTGAAGCTCGATTCATGTTTGGTCTGAACGCAAAATAACGTCAGAAGGGTGTTCGTCCTCTCAAACGACTCCCGGCGTCCTGCTGGTATCAGCATCGTTCATCTTCTCCTGCAGGATTCATTGACTTCATCGTTGAGCCGACGTTCGCCGTGTTGACGGAAATGATGGAGGTTATCGTGACACCGCTGATAGAGGAGGCGTCACGCTCAGGGTTGACCAGCGTCAGACGCTCCAGGTGACACACACACACACACACACACACACACACACACACACACACACACACACACCGATCAAGCCTGTAACAATGGCTTATACCATGAGAAAAGCATTGCTTTATCACCATTTTTACCTTTGCCATGCCTGCAGGGTGGAAGGTCCTGCTTTCACCTCTCTGGTTGTCTGTCTGTGTGGAAGCAGAATCACAACATCTCTGCCAAACGTGGTGGAGCATCAAGTCCACAACGACCACACCGGCTCACGGACAACTTAGAATTCACTGACAGGCAGAGGCCTGTGTTTGACGATGATTTAATAGGTGGTGCTACAGTAACAGGGTGGACTAGGGCACAGGAGGGGGACTGGAGTTCATGTAGTTTCAGAGTACAGCAAGAAAGTTCTGGGTTTGAGTCCCGGCTGGAGCACAGGGTCTTTCTGTGTGGAGCATGTTCTCCCTGTGCCTGCTGAGAAGCTGAGCTCAGGGAGTCATTATCCCTAATGAAGTGACCTCTGTCACTGAACGTAATCTGGCTGCTCTTTATCTTCTGCTGATTTCTTTAATCAAGGATATTTCCAGATCTCGGCCTGATGACCTGCCCCCCCCCCCCACACACACACACACACTCACCTTCACACTCTGCTGTCCTACCAGGAATGAGTGACATGTGCTCCAGAACCCCTGGCGCTGACACAGAGGTGCTGCCTCCTCTACTCACACACTCAAACCTCTTCAGCGTCCTGATGATGGAGGTCGCGTTAGACACCACAGAAGGAAAAAACCAAGAGCAGCTAAAAACAGTGATCAGGTCTATATTTACACTCACCTGACTGGTCACTCATGGCAACCAGGTGCTGGGACACCAAACATAAGACAGTCACAATGTCATAATGTCACCATACAATTATCATATAGGCGGCCCAGTGGAGCAGTGGTCCTCCCTGTGGCCCCCAGCAAGAAGGTTGTGGGTGGAGCCCCGGCTGCAGCACGGGGTCTTTCTGGGTGAGTCTCCATGTTCTCCCTGTTCCTGCTGGGTTCTCTCTGGTACTCCAGCTTCCTCCACAGTCCAAAGACATCAAGAGGGACCAGGTTAATCCAGACTCTAAATTGACCGTAGGCGTGGCTGGGAGAGCCAATGGTTGTCTGTCTCTATGTGTTGGCCCTGCCATGGACTGGTGACCTGTCCAGGGGGAAGGCTGCTGGGATAGGCTCCACCCCCACCACCCTCAACAGGAGAAGAGGGGGAACATGGAGGGATGATGGATGGATGGACGGATGGATGGGTGGATGGATGATGGATGATGGAGGGATGGATGAACGGGTGGACGGATGGATGGATGACGGATGGATGGATGGATGGATGGATGGATGGATGGATGAACGGGTGGACGGATGGATGATGGATGGATGGATGGACAGATGGATGGATGATGGATGGACAGATGGATGGATGGATGGATGGACAGATGGATGGATGATGGATGGATGGACAGATGGATGGATGGATGGATGGATGGACAGATGGATGGATGATGGATGGACAGATGGATGGATGGATGGATGGACAGATGGATGGATGATGGATGGACAGATGGATGGATGGATGGATGGATGGACAGATGGATGGATGATGGATTTTCCCTCATTCAGAACTCGTTTGTTCATGAGCAATGACGACCCAAACAATCATAGATACAGGTCAAACGGGCCTCCAGGCCCCTCAGAACCCAAGCCCACCACAGTGACAGAGCTCCTACCATGCAGCCAGTGTGTGGCTGCCCCCTGCTGGTTGGAGATGGGAGGGATCATTCCCGTCTTTTTTCCTCTGCTGTGAGAACCCTGATAAACATATTTATGAGTGCATTTTTCATTATTTTGAGTATTGAACTTCGTCAGCTTGATGAATCTCTGTGTGTTTGTTCAGGGTTGGAGTGGAACACCTTTATTTATTGGTGTTGATAAATGTTTGTGGATGTGGATCTTCTGTTCATAGGGTGATTCATTTCAGTTCAGAACGTCCTGGCAAACATGTCCATCTTTGATCAAACAGCTATGTATATGAGTGTGTGTGTATGTGTGTGCGTGTGTTGTGTGTTGTGTGTGTGTGTGTGTGTGTGTGTGTGTGTGTGTGTGTAGTGTCAGCAGTGTTAACGGCAGCGATGGGAACCCTTCCAGCGTGAAGAGTGTCGGCTCCGACGGAAGCTGCTCTCTGACCACCGTGGACTTCAGGAGCTTCAGGGTCACGTGGAACCAGGAAATTCATCACAACAAGGAGACCTGGAAGGCTCAGGCAGCCAAAGGTATCCACTCTGACCTCTGACCTCCGACCCCTGACCTCTGACAAGGCTCCTCCTTTGTCTGGGAAAAAAAGGATTGATATAGAAGAATTAGTGTCATGACCTAAAGTGGATGTTGGTTCTGGTTCTTGTTCCAAAGCTGGAGAGGGGAAGTGGACTGTAGTAGTACACAGTAATACACAGTAATACGTAACAATACACAGTAATACACAGTAATACGTAACAATACACAGTAATACACAGTAATACGTAACAATACACAGTAATACACAGTAATACGTAACAATACACGGTAATACACAGTAATACGTAACAATACACAGTAATACACAGTAATACGTAACAATACACGGTAATACACAGTAATACGTAACAATACACGGTAATACACAGTAATACGTAACAATACACAGTAATACACAGTAATACGTAACAATACACGGTAATACGTAGGAATACACAGTAATACGTAGGAATACACAATTACACAGAGTAATACTTAGGAATAAATAGAAATACGTAGGAATACACAGTAATATGTAGGAATACACAGAAATACGTAGGAATACACAGTAATATGTAGGAATACACAGAAATACGTAGGAATACACAGTAATACGTAGGAACACACAGTAATACACAGTAATACTTAGAAATACACAGAAATACGTAGGAATACAGAGTAATACGTAGGAATACACAGTAAAAAATACTAATAAGTAGTAATAGACAGTAATACGGAAGAATAAACAGTAATACACAGTAATACGTAGGAATAAACAGTAATACACAGTAATACGTAGGAATACACAGTAATACATAGGAATACACAGTAATACGTAAGAATAGACATTAATACACAGTAATACGTAGGAATAATCAGTAATACACAGTAATACGTAGGAATACACAGTAATACGTAGGTATACACAGTAATACGTAAGAATAGACATTAATACACAGTAATACGTAGGAATAAACAGTAATACACAGTAATACGTAGGAATACACAGTAATACGTAGGAATAAACAGTAATACACAGTAATACGTAGGAATACACAGTAATACGTAGGAATACACGGTAATACGTAGGAATACACAGTAATACGTAGGAATACACAATTACACAGAGTAATACTTAGGAATACACAGTAATACGTAGGTATACACAGTAATACGTAAGAATAGACATTAATACACAGTAATACGTAGGAATAAACAGTAATACACAGTAATACGTAGGAATACACAGTAATACGTAGGAATAAACAGTAATACACAGTAATACGTAGGAATACACAGTAATACGTAGGAATACACAGTAATACGCAGGAATACACAGTAATATGTAGGGATAAATAGTAATACACAGTAATACGTAGGAATACACAGTAATACATAGTAATACTTAGAAATACACAGAAATACGTAGGAATACAGAGTAATACGTAGGAATACACAGTAAAAAAATACTAATAAGTAGTAATAGACAGTAATACGGAAGAATAAACAGTAATACACAGTAATACGTAGGAAAAAACAGTAATACACAGTAATACGTAGGAATACACAGTAATACGTAGGAATACACAGTAATACGTAAGAATAGACATTAATACACAGTAATACGTAGGAATAATCAGTAATACACAGTAATACGTAGGAATACACAGTAATACGTAGGTATACACAGTAATACGTAAGAATAGACATTAATACACAGTAATACGTAGGAATAAACAGTAATACACAGTAATACGTAGGAATAAACAGTAATACACAGTAATACGTAGGAATACACAGTAATACGTAGGAATAAACAGTAATACACAGTAATACGTAGGAATACACAGTAATACGTAGGAATACACAGTAATACGCAGGAATACACAGTAATATGTAGGGATAAATAGTAATACACAGTAATACGTAGGAATACACAATAATATGTAGGAATACACAGTAATACGTAAGAATAGGAATTAATACACAGTAATACCTAGGAATAAACAGTAATACACAGTAAAACGTAGGAATACACAGTAATACGTAGGAATGCAAAGTAATACGTAAGAATACACAGTAAAAAAATTCGAATAACTAGGTAGAGACAGTAAAACGTAGGAATACACATTAATAAACAGTAATACGTAGGAATACAAAGTTATACATAGGAATACACAGTACTACACAGTCATGGGGAGTAATAGACAATAATACGTAGGAATACACAGTAATACAACAAAATACTTAGGAATACACAGTCATGGGGAGGAATAGACAGTAATATGTAGGAATACACATTAATACACAGTAATACGTAGGAATACACAGTAATACACAGTAATACATAGGAATACACAGTAATACACAGAAATATGTAGGAAAACATAGTAATACGTCAGAATACACAGTAATACATAGGAATTCACAGAAATACGTTGGAATACACAGTAATACGTAGGAATACACAGTTATACCCAGTAATACGTAGGAATACACAGTAACACGTAGGAATACACAGTAACACACAGTAATACAAAAGAATACACAGTTATACGTAGGAATACACAGTAATACGTAGGAATACACAAAACTACGTAGGAATACACAATAATACACAGTAATACGGAGGAATACACACTAATACGTAGGAATACACAGTTATATTTAGGGATACACAGTAATATATAGGAATACACAGTAATACACAATAATACGTAGGAATACACAGTTATACAGAGTAATGCACAGAAATACGTAGGAATACACAATAATACACAGTAATACGTAGGAATACAGAGTAATACACAAAAATACAAAGGGATACACAGTTATAATTAGGAATACACAGTAATAGGTATGAATACACAGTGATACACAGAAATGCATAATAATACACAGTCATGCATAGTAATACACAGGAATAAACAGTGATACAAAGTAATGCATAGTAATACAAAGGAATACACAATGATACACAGTCATGCATAGTAAAACACAGTGATACATTGTAATACACAGTGATACACAACAATGCATCGTAATACACAGTAATGCATCGTAATACACAGTGATACATCGTAATTCACAGTGATGCACAGTAATACATAGGAATACACAGTAATGCATAGTAATACACAGTGATACAAAGTAATGCATAGTAATACACAGTGATACACAGTAATTCATAATAATACAAAGGAATACACAGTGACACACAGTAATGCATAGTAATACACAGTGACACACAGTAATGCATGGTAATACATAGTGATACACAGTAAAGCATGGTAATACACAGTGATACACAGTAATGCATGGTAATACACAGTGACACACAGTAATGCATAGTAATACACAGTGACGAACAGTAATGCATAGTAATACACAGTGACGAACAGTAATGCATAGTAATACACAGTGACATACAGTAATACATGGTAATACGCAGTGAGGCACAGTAATACAAAGGAATACACAGTGATACACAGTAATGCATAGTAATACACAGTGATTCAAAGTTATACACACTGATACACAGTAATGCATCGTAATACAAAGGAATACACAGTGATATACAGTCATGCATAGTAATACACAGTAATGCGTATTAATAAGGAGTGACACACAGTAATGCATCGTAATACACAGTGATACACAGTAATGCTTAATAATACAAAGTAATACACAGTGATACACAGTAATGCTTAATAATACAAAGGAATACACAGTGATACACAGTAATGCATAGTAATGCACAGTGATACACAGTAATGCATAGTAATACACAGTGATACACAGTAATGCATAGTAATACAAAGTGACACACAGTAATGCATAGTAATACACAGTGATACACAGTCATGCACAGTAATACGTAGGAATACACAGTAAAACATAGGAATACACAGTAATACACAATAATACAAAGGAATATACAGTCATATGTAGGAATACACAATATTACGTAGGAATACACAGTAATACGAAGGAATACACACTAATAAAACAGTAATACGTAGGAATACACAGAAATACCTAGGATTACACAGTTATATTTTGAAATACACAGTAATATGTGGAAATACACGGTAATACTTAGGAAAACACAGTGATATTTAGGAATACACAGTAATGAAAAATAATACGTAGGAATACACAGCAATGCGTAGTACTACACAGTGACACACAGTAATGCATAGTAATACACAGTGATACATAGTAATACAGAATGATACACAATAATGCATAGTAATACACAGTTATACACAATAATTCATAGTAATACAAAGGAATACACAGTGATACACAGTAATGCATAATAATACAAAGGTGTACACAGTAATGCATAGTAATAAAAAGGAATACACAGTGATACACAGTAATGCATAGTAATACACAGTAATACCCAATAATGCATAGTAATACAAAGGAATACACAGTAATACACAGTAGTACTTAGGAATACACAGAAATACATAGGAATATACAGTAATACGTAGGAACACACAGTAATACACAGTAATACTTAGAAATACACAGAAATACGTAGGAATAAACAGTAATACTTAGGAATACACAGTAAAACATACTAATAAGTAGTAATAGACAGTAATACGTAGGAATACACAGTAATACGTAAGAATAGACATTAATACACAGTAATACGTAGGAATAAACAGTAATACACAGTAATATGTAGGAATACACAGTAATACGTAGGAATACACAGTAATACGTAGGAATACACAGTAATACGCATGAATACACAGTAATATGTAGGGATAAATAGTAATACACAGTAATACGTAGGAATACACAGTAATACGTAGGAATACACAGTAATACGTAGGAATACACAGTAATACACAGTAATACTTAGAAATACACAGAAATACATAGGAATACACAGTAATACGTAGGAATACACAGCAAAACATACTAATAAGAAGGAATAGACAGTAATACGGAGGAATACACAGTAATACGTAGGAATACACAGTAATACGTAGGAATACACAGTAATACACAGTAATACTAAGGAATACACAGTAATATGTAGGAATACACAGTAATACGTAGGAATACACAGTAATACCTAGGAATACACAGTAAAACCTAGGAATACACAGTGATGCATAGTAATACGTAGGAATACACAGTAATACGTAGTAATACACAGTAATACACAGTAATACATAAGAATTACACATTAATACCTAGGAATACATAGTAATAAACAACAATACGTAGGAATACACAGTAATACGTAGGAATACACAAAACTACGTAGGAATAAACAATAATACACAGTAATACGTAGGAATACACACTAATATGTAGGAAGACACAGTAATACGTAGGAATACACAGTTATATTTAGGGATACACAGTAATATATAGAAATACACAGTAATACACAATAATACGTAGGAATACACAGTAAAACAGAGTAATGCACAGAAATACGTAGGAATACACAGTGATACACAGTAATACGTAGGAATAAAGAGTAATACACAATAATACAAAGAAATACACAGTTATAATTAGGAATACACAGTAATAGGTATGAATACACAGTGATACACAGAAATGCATTATAATACACAGTCAGGCATAGTAATACACAGTAATGCATAGTAATACACAGTAATGCATAGTAATACACAGTAATGCATGGAAATACACAGTCATGCAAAGTAATACAAAGTGACACAAAGTAATGCATCGTAATACAAAGTAATACACAGTGAAACACAGTAATGCATAGAAATAGAAAGAAATACACAGTGAGACACAGTTATACATAGTAATACACAGTGACATGCAGTAATGCATCATAATACACAGTGACACACAGTAATATATAGTAATACAACAGTAATGTATAGTAATACACAGTGATACACAGTAATGAATTGTCATACAAAGGAATACACAGTGACACAGTAATGCATAGTAATACAAAGGAATACACAGTGATACACAGTAATGCATAGTAATACAAAGGAATACACAGTGATACACAGTAATACATAGTAATACACAGTCATGCAATGTAATACACAGTGACACACAGTAATACATAGTGATACAAAGGAATACACAGTAATGCATAGTAATACAAAGTGATACACCGTAATGCATAGTAATACATAGTGATACACAGTAATGCACAGTAATACACAGTGATACAAAGTATTGCATAGGAATACACAGTGACACACAGTAATGCACAGTAATACACAGTGATACACAGTATTGCATAGTAATACACAGTGACGCACAGTAATACACAGTGATACACAGTAATGCATCGTAATACACAGTAATGTATAGGAATACACAGTCATGCAAAGTAATACACAGTGATACACAGTAATGCATAATAATACACATGAATACACAGTGATACACAGTAATGCTTAGTAATACACAGTCATGCAAAGTAATACACAGTGATACACAGTCATGCATTGTAATACACAGTGATACACAGTAATGCTTAGTGATACACAGTGATACACAGTAATGCATAATAATACACATGAATACACAGTGATACACAGTAATGCTTAGTGATACACAGTCATGCAAAGTATACACAGTGATACACATTCATACATAGTAATACACAGTGATACACAGTAATGCATAGTAATACACAGTGATACACAGTAATGCATAGTAATACAAAGGAATAAACAGTGATATACAGGAATGCATAGTAATACACAGTAATGCATAGTCATACACAGTAATGCATAGTCATACACAGTAATGCATAGGAATACACTGTAATGCATAGTAATACAAAGGAATACACAGTGATACACAGTACTGCATAGTAATACACAGTCATGCATAGTAAAACACAGTGATACATTGTAATACACAGTGATACACAACAATGCATCGTAATACACAGTAATGCATAGTAATACACAGTCATGCAATGTAATACACAGTGACACATGGTAATGCATAGTAATACAAAGTAATGCCTTGTAATACACAGTGACACATGGTAATGCATAGTAATACAAAGTAATGCCTTGTAATACACAGTGACACACAGTAATTCATCGTAATACACAGTGATGCACAGTCATACATAGGAATACACAGTAATTCATAGTAATACACAGTGATACACAGTAATGCATAGTAATACACAGTGATACACAGTGATTCATATTAATACACAGTGATACACAGTAATGCATAGTAATACAAAGTAATGCCTCGTAATACACAGTGACATACAGAAATTCATCGTAATACACAGTGATGCACAGTAATGCATAGTAATACACAGTCATGCAAAGTAATACAAAGTGACACAGTATAGCATCGTAATACAAAGGAATACACAGTGATACACAATAATGCATAGTAATACAAAGGAATACACAGTGATACACAATAATGCATGGTAATACACAGTGATGCACAGTAATACAAAGGAATACACAGTGATACACAGTAATGCATAGTAATACACAGTCATTCAAAGTTATACACAGTGATACACAGTAATGCATCGTAATACAAAGGAATACACAGTAATATACAGTCATGCATAGTAATACACAATAATGCGTAGTAATAAAGAGTGACACACAGTAATGCATCGTAATACACAGTGATACACAGTCATGCATTGTAATACACAGTAATACACAGTAATGCATGGTAATACACAGTCATTCAAAGTTATACACAGTGATACACAGTAATGCATCGTAATACAAAGGAATACACAGTAATATACAGTCATGCATAGTAATACACAGTAATGCAATGTAATACACAGTGACACACAGTAATGCATGGTAATACACAGTGATACACAGTAATACATGGTAATACACAGTGATGCACAGTAATACAAAGGAATACACAGTGATACACAGTAATGCATAGTAATACACAGTCATTCAAAGTTATACACAGTGATTCACAGTAATGCATCGTAATACAAAGGAATACACAGTGATATACAGTCATGCATAGTAATACACAGTAATGCGTAGTAATAAAGAGTGACACACAGTTATGCATAGTAATACACAGTGATACACAGTCATGCATTGTAATACACAGTAATACACAGTAATGCATAGTAATACACATGAATACACAGTGATACACAGTAATGCTTAGTGATACACAGTCATGCAAAGTAATACACAGTGATACACAGTCATACATAGTAATACACAGTGATACACAGTAATGCATAGTAATACACAGTGATACACAGTAATGCATAGTAATACAAAGGAATAAACAGTGATACACAGTAATGCATAGTAATACAAAGGAATACACAATGATACACAGTTATGCATAGTAATACACAGTAATGCATAGTAATACACAGTCATGCAATGGAATGCATAGTAATACAAAGGAATACACAGTGATACACAGTACTGCATAGTAATACACAGTCATGCATAGTAAAACACAGTGATACATTGTAATACACAATGATACACAGTACTGCATAGTAATACACAGTCATGCATAGTAAAACACAGTGATACATTGTAATACACAGTGATACACAGTAATGCATAGTAATACACAGTGACACACAGTAATGCATAGTAATATACAGTAATGCATACTAATACACAGTGATACACAGTAATGCATAGTAATACACAGTGACACACAGTAATGCATAGTAATCCACAGTGATACACAGTAATGCATAGTAATACACAGTGACACACAGTCATGCATAGTAATACACAGTGATACACAGTAATGCATAGTAATACACAGTGACACACAGTAATGCATAGTAATATACAGTAATGCATACTAATACACAGTGATACACAGTAATGCATAGTAATACACAGTGACACACAGGAATGCATAGTAATACACAATGATACACAGTAATGCATAGTAATACAAAGGAATGCACAGTAATGCATAGTAATACACAGTGATACACAGTAATGCATAATAATACAAAGGAATACACAGTGACACACAGTAATGCATAGTAATACACAGTGACAAACAGTAATGCATAGTAATACACAGTAATGCAATGTAATACACATTGACACACAGTAATGCATGGTAATACACAGTGACACACAGTAATGCATAGTAATACAAAGGAATACACAGTGATACACAGTAATGCATAGTAATACACAGTGACAAACAGTAATGCATAGTAATACACAGTAATGCAATGTAATACACATTGACACACAGTAATGCATGGTAATACACAGTGACACACAGTAATGCATAGTAATACACAGTGATACACAGTCATGCATAGTAATACACAGTGATACACAGTAATGCATAGTAATACACAGTGATACACAGTAATGCAATGTAATACACAGTGACACACAGTAATACATGGTAATACACAGTGACACACAGTAATGCAATGTAATACACAGTGATGCACAGTATTACAAAGGAATACACAGTGATACACAGTAATGCATAGTAATACACAGTCATTCAAAGTTATACACAGTGATTCACAGTAATGCATCGTAATACAAAGGAATACACAGTGATATACAGTCATGCATAGTAATACACAATAATGCGTAGTAATAAAGAGTGACACACAGTTATGCATAGTAATACACAGTGATACACAGTCATGCATTGTAATACACAGTAATACACAGTAATGCATAGTAATACACATGAATACACAGTGATACACAGTAATGCTTAGTGATACACAGTCATGCAAAGTAATACACAGTGATACACAGTCATACATAGTAATACACAGTGATACACAGTAATGCATAGTAATACACAGTGATACACAGTAATGCATAGTAATACAAAGGAATAAACAGTGATACACAGTAATGCATAGTAATACAAAGGAATACACAATGATACACAGTTATGCATAGTAATACACAGTAATGCATAGTAATACACAGTCATGCAATGGAATGCATAGTAATACAAAGGAATACACAGTGATACACAGTACTGCATAGTAATACACAGTCATGCATAGTAAAACACAGTGATACATTGTAATACACAGTGATACACAGTACTGCATACTAATACACAGTCATGCATAGTAAAACACAGTGATACATTGTAATACACAGTGATACACAACAATGTATTGTAATACACAGTAATGCATAGTAATACACAGTCATGCAATGTAATACACAGTGACACACAGTAATGCATAGTAATACAAAGTAATGCCTTGTAATACACAGTGACACACAGTAATTCATCGTAATACACAGTGATGCACAGTCATACATAGGAATACACAGTAATTCATAGTAATACACAGTGATACACAGTAATGCATAGTAATACAAAGTAATGCCTAGTAATACACAGTGACACACAGTAATGCATAGTAATACACAGTCATGCAAAATAATACAAAGTGACGCAGTAAAGCATCGTAATACAAAGGAATACACAGTGATACACAATAATGCATAGTAATACAAAGGAATACACAGTGATACACAATAATGCATAGTAATACAAAGGAATACACAGTGATACACAATAATGCATAGTAATACAAAGGAATACACACTGATGCAGAGTGAAGCACAGTAATACACAGTCATGCATCGTAATACACAGTGATACGTCGTAATTCACAGTGATGCACAGTAATACATAGGAATACACAGTAATGCATAGTAATACACAGTGATACACAGTAATGCATAATAATACAAAGGAATACACAGTGACACACAGTAATGCATAGTAATACACAGTGACACACAGTAATGCATAGTAATACACAGTAATGCAATGTAATACACAGTGACACATAGTAATACACAGTGACACACAATTATCGAAAGAATACACGGTAATATGTAGGAATACACAGTAATACACACTAATATGTAGGAATACACAGTAATACGTAGGAATACACAGAAATAGGTAAGAATACACAATAATACACAGTAATACGTAGGAATACACAGTAATGCACAGTTATACGTAGGAATACACAGTAATGCACAGTAATACATAGGAATACACAGTAATACACAATAATACGAAGGAATACACAGTAATACATAGGAATACACAGTAATACACAATAATACGTAGGAATATACAGTCATATGTAGGAATACACAATATCACGTAGGAATACACAGTAATACGAAGGAATACACACGAATAAAACAGTAATACGTAGGAATACACAGTAAAACACAGTAATACGTAGGAATACAAAGAAATATGTAGGAATACACAATTATACACAGTAATACGTAGGAATAAACAGTAATGCACAGTTATATGTAGGAATACACAGTAATACGTAGAAATACACAGTAATGCACAGTTATATTTAGGAATACACAGTAATACGTAGAAATACACAGTAATACTTAGGAATACACAGTTATATGTAGGAATACACAGTAATGCAAAATAATACGTAGTAATACACAGCAATCCGTAGTACTACACAGTGACACACATTAATGCATAGTAATAAAAAGGAATACACAGTGATACACAGTAATGCATAATAATACACAGTGATACATATAAATACATAGTCATACACAGTGACACACAGTAATGCATAGTAATA
This sequence comes from Aulostomus chinensis, assembly GCF_037954235.1. Classification (NCBI taxonomy): domain Eukaryota; kingdom Metazoa; phylum Chordata; class Actinopteri; order Syngnathiformes; family Aulostomidae; genus Aulostomus; species Aulostomus chinensis. The sequence goes on along the minus strand of NC_141340.1, from coordinate 24,983,861 downwards.
CACAGTGATACATAGTAATACACAGTGATACATAGTAATACACAGTGATACACAATAATGCATAGTAATACAAAGGAATACACAGTGATACATAGTAATACACAGTAATACACAGTAATGCATAGGAATATACAGTGATACATAGTAATACACAGTAATACACAGTAATGCATAGTAATACAAAGGAATACACAGTAATGCATCGTAGTACATAGTAATGCATAGTAATACACAGCATGCATCGTAAAACACAGTGATACACATTCATGCATCGTAACACGAAAGAATACACAGTAATACATTGGAATACACAGTAATACACAGTAATCGAAAGAATACACAGTAATAAATAGGAATACACAGTAATACACAATACTACGTAGGAATACACAGTAAAACACAGTAATACGTAGGAATACAAAGAAATATGTAGGAATACACAATTATACACAGTAATACGTAGGAATAAACAGTAATGCACAGTTATATGTAGGAATACACAGTAATACGTAGAAATACACAGTAATGCACAGTTATATGTAGGAATACACAGTTATACGTAGGAATACACAGTAATGCACAATAATATGTAGGAATACACAGTAATACGTAGAAATACACAGTAATGCACAGTAATACTTAGGAATACACAGTAATATGTAGAATACACAGTAATGCACAGTAATACTTAGGAATACACAGTAATACGTAGGAATACAAAGTAATACATAGGAATAAACAATAATACACAATAATACATAGGAATACACAGTCACATGTTGGAATACACAATATCACGTAAGAATACACAGTAATACGTAGGAATACACAGTTATATTTAGGAATACACAGGAATATGTAGAAATGCACAGTATGACGTAGGCACACACAGTGATACATAGGTATACACAGTAATACACAGTTATATTTAGGAATACACAGTAATACGTAGGAATACACAGTTATATTTAGGAATACACAGTAATATGTAGGAATACACAGTATGACATGTAATGCACAGTAATATGTAGGAATACAAAGTAATAAGTACGAATACACAGTAATACGTAGGAACACACAGTGATACATAGGTATACACAGTAATGCAAAATAATACATAGGAATACATAGTAATGCCTAGTAACACACAGTGACACACACTAATGCATAATAATACACAGTTATACACAGTCATGCATAGTAATACACAGTGATACACAGTAATGCCTAGTAACACACAGTGACACACACTAATGCATAATAATACACAGTTATACACAGTCATGCATAGTAATACACAGTGATACACAGTAATGCCTAGTAACACACAGTGACACACACTAATGCATAATAATACACAGTTATACACAGTCATGCATAGTAATACACAGTGATACACAGTAATGCATAATAATACACAGTGATACACAGTAATGCATAATAATACACAGTGATACACAGTAATGCATAGTAATACACAGTGATACACAGTAATGCATAATAATACACAGTGATACAGAGTAATGCATAGTAATACACAGTGATACACAGTAATGCATAGTAATACACAGTGATACACAGTAATGCATAGTAATACACAGTGACACACAGTAATGCATAATAATACACAGTGATACACAGTAATGCATAGTAATACACAGTAATGCATAGTAATACACAGTGATACATAGTAATACACAGTATTGCATAGGAATACACAGTGACACACACTAATGCATAATAATACACAGTTTTACACAGTCATGCATAGTAATACACAGTGATACACAGTAATGCATAGTAATACACAGTGACACACAGTAATGCATAGTAATATACAGTAATGCATACTAATACACAGTGATACACAGTAATGCATAGTAATACACAGTGACACACAGTAATGCATAGTAATACACAGTGACACACAGTCATGCATAGTAATACACAGTGATACACAGTAATGCATAGTAATACACAGTGACACACAGTAATGCATAGTAATATACAGTAATGCATAGGAATACACAGTGATACACAGTAATGCATAGTAATACAAAGGAATACACAGTAATGCTTAGTAGTACATAGTAATGTATAGTAATACACAGCATGCATAGTAAAACACATTGATAGACAGTCATGCATAGTAATACATAGGAATACACAGTAATACATAGGAATACACAGTAATACACAGTAATCTAAAGAATACACAGTAATACGTAGGAATACACAGAAATGCACCATAATACGTAGGAATACACAGTAAAACACAGTAATGTGTAGGAATACACAGAAATATGTAGGAATACACAATAATACACTGTAATAAGTAGGAATACACAGTAATGCACAGTTATATGTTGGAATACACAGTAATACGTAGAAATACACAGTAATACACAGTAATACTTAGGAATACACAGTCATACATAGGAATACACAGTAATACAAAGGAATACACAATAATACGTAGGAATACACAGTCATATGTAGGAATACACAGTAATACACAGTTATATTTAGGAATACACAGTAATATGTTGGAATACACAGTTATATTTAGGAATACACAGTAATATATAGGAATACACAGTATGACGTAGGAATTCACAGTAATGCACAGTAATATGTAGGAATACACAGTAATACGTAGGAACACACAGTAATACGTAGGTATACACAGTAATGCAAAATAATACATAGGAATACACAGTAATGCCTAGTAACACACAGTGACACACACTCATGCATAATAATACACAGTTATACACATTCATGCATAGTAATACACAGTGATACACAGTAATGCATAGTAATACACAGTGATACACAGTAATGCATAGTAATACACAGTGACACACACTCATGCATAATAATACACAGTTTTACACAGTCATGCATAGTAATACACAGTGACACACAGTAATGCATAATAATACACAGTTTTACACAGTCATGCATAGTAACACACAGTGACACACACTAATGCATAATAATACACAGTTTTACACAGTCATGCATAGTAATACACAGTGACACACAGTAATGCATAGTAATACACAGTGACACAAAGTAATGCATAGTAATACACAGTGATACACAGTAATGCATAGTATACATAGGAATACACAGTAATACACAGTAATCTAAAGAATACACAGTAATACGTAGGAATACACAGTAATGCACCATAATACGTAGGAATACACAGTAAAACACAGTAATGTGTAGGAATACACAGAAATATGTAGGAATACACAATAATACACTGTAATAAGTAGGAATACACAGTAATGCACAGTTATATGTTGGAATACACAGTAATACGTAGAAATACACAGTAATACACAGTAATACTTAGGAATACACAGTCATACACAGGAATACACAGTAATACAAAGGAATACACAATAATACGTAGGAATACACAGTCATATGTAGGAATACACAGTAATACACAGTTATATTTAGGAATACAGAGTAATACGTTGGAATACACAGTTATATTTAGGAATACACAGTAATATGTAGGAATACACAGTATGACGTAGGAATTCACAGTAATGCACAGTAATACACAGTGACACACACTAATGCATAATAATACACAGTTTTACACATTCATGCATAGTAATACACAGTGACACACACTAATGCATAATAATACACAGTTTTACACAGTCATGCATAGTAATACACAGTGACACACAGTAATGCATAATAATACACAGTGATACACAGTAATGCATAGTAATACACAGTGACACACAGTAATGCATAGTAATACACAGTGACACACACTAATGCATAATAATACACAGTTTTACACAGTCATGCATAGTAATACACAGTGACACACAGTAATGCATAATAATACACAGTGACACACAGTAATGCATAGTAATACACAGTGATACACAGTAATGCATGGTAATACATAGTGATACACAGTAAAGCATGGTAATACACAGTGATACACAGTAATGCATGGTAATACATAGTGATACACAGTAAAGCATGGTAATACACAGTGATACACAGTAATGCATGGTAATACACAGTGACACACAGTAATGCATAGTAATACACAGTGACACACACTAATGCATAATAATACACAGTTTTACACAGTCATGCATAGTAATACACAGTGACACACAGTAATGCATAATAATACACAGTGATACACAGTAATGCATAGTAATACACAGTGACACACAGTAATGCATAGTAATACACAGTGATACACAGTAATGCATAGTAATCCACAGTAATACACTGGAATGCATAGTAATCCACAGTAATACACTGGAATGCATAGTAATACACAGTGACACACAGTAATGCATGGTAATACACAGTGATACACAGTAATTCATAGGAATACACAGTGATACATAGTAATATACAGTGATACACAGTAATGCATAGGAATACACAGTGATACATAGTAATATACAGTGATACACAGTAATGCATAGTTATACACAGTAATGCATAGTAATATAAAGGAATACACAGTAAAGCATAGCAGTACATAGTAATGCATAGTATACATAGGAATACACAGTAATACACAGTAATCGAAAGAATACACAGTAATATATAGGAATACACAGTAATACACAATAATACGTAGGAATACACAGTAATGCACTGTAATCGAAAGAATACACAGTAATATATAGGAATACACAGTAATACACAATAATTCGAAGGAATACACAGTAAAACAAAGTAATATGTAGGAATACACAGGAATATGTAGGAATACACAATAATACAAAGTAATACGTAGGAATACACAGTAATTCATAGGAATACACAATAATACGTAGGAATACACAGTAATATGTAGGAATACACAGTAATACACAGTTATATTTCGGAATACACAGTAATACGTAGGAATACACAGTAATACGTAGGAATACACAGTTATAGTTAGGAATACACAGTAATGCAAAATAATACATAGGAATACACAATAATGCATAGTAATACACAGTGACACACAGTAACTTATTGTAATACACAGTGACACACAGTAATGCATAGTAATACACAGTAATGCATAGTAATACACAGTGATACATAGTAATACACAGTATTGCATAGTAATACACAGTGATACATTGTAAGACACAGTGATACACAGTAATGCATAGTAATACACATTGATGGATAGTAATACACAGTGACACACAGTTATGCGTAGTAATACACAGTAATGCACAGTAATACACAGTGATACATTGTAAGACACAGTGATACACAGTAATGCATAGTAATACACATTGATGGCTAGTAATACACAGTGACACACAGTTATGCGTAGTAATACATAGTCATACATAGAGGGGGTGACATGAAGGTGTACTACTACTCGGTGTGTACTTGTCTTTATTCTGCCTGTATGTTGCGGGTGCTGGCAGACCTGAAGGAGAAGTCGAAAGAGGAGGCCGACCAGGAAGAGAAGAAGATGGAGTCAAAGGGGTCCGGGAGAACTGATGGTACCAGAGAGACAGAACAGGAGGACATGAAGACGGACATGGAGGCAAAGGAGGAGGACATCCGACAGGAGTCGGAGCAACACTCCAACATGGAGGAAGGAGACAAACATCCAGAAGGAGCTTCGGGCAGTTTGTCAGACAAGGGGACGCCCGAGCAGCAGCAGCAGAATGGTACGCAGCCCAGCTGCAGGTTCCAAGTAGATGGGACCTGGTTTGTTCCAGTCTCTGTCTACAGATGTTCTCATGTCTATAGAATATTTATTTTTCTGGCAATGTTTTACTTTACATATAATTGAATACAAAGATCTGTAGATTCTACAGTTGGCAGAAATACAAGAAACAGAGTTGAGTTGAAGGGGCAGCTAACATGGTCCAACACACAGCAGGTGGCGCCGCTGCACGAACAGGTTGATTGTGACGGTTGCGAGGAGAGCGTTAGAGGCCAGGGTCAAGGTCCGGTCAGGATACAGACGGTGTGATGAGCGTGAAGCTCACTCGGGATGGTGAGTCCCTGAGCTCAGGTCATGAGGCTGGACCTGCAGGCCAGATGGTCCTCTGTGTTAGTGCGGTCCAGCAGGTTTACCAGTGAGTCGGTTCCCTGCTGGTCAGTGACCTTCAACGTGATATCCGTGTTCGTTAACTTGCTGTGAAATGAAAGCTGAGGACAGGAGTCGCAAACAGCTGCAGGAACATCTGGGTAGAAGTTCCTGCAGCTGTTTGCTGGAGGGACACCAGAGATACGATGATCAGAATATCTGCATCTGTGAGGCCGTTTGAGGGCCGAAACCTCCATGATGACGGTGTTCACTCACACCTACACACACACACCTACACACACCTACACACACACACACACACACACACACACACCTACACACCTACACACACACACACACCTACACACACCTACACACACCTACACACACCTACATACACACACACCTACACACACACACACCTACACACACCTACACACACCTACACACACACACCTACACACACACACACACCTACACACACACCTACACAAACACACACACCTACACACACACACACCTACACACACCTACACACACACCTACACACACACACACCTACACACTCCTACACACACCTACACACACACACCTACACACACACACACCTACACACACACCTACACAAACACACACACCTACACACACCTACACACACACACACCTACACACACACACACACCTACACACACACCTACACACACACACACCTACACACACCTACACACACACACCTACACACACACACACACCTACACACACCTACACAAACACACTCACCTAAACGCACACACCTACACACACCTACACACACCTACACACACACCTACACACACACACGCACACACCTACACACACACCTACACACACACCTACACACACCTACACACACACACCTACACACACCTACACACACACCTACACACACCTACACACACACCTACACACACCTACACACACCTACACACACACCTACACGCACATAGCTACACACACCTACACACACACCTACACACACGCCTACACACGCACACCTACACACGCACACACCTACACGCACACACCTACACACACACCTACACACACCTACACACACACACACCTACACACACCTACACACACCTACACACACACACACACACCTACACACACACACCTACACACACACACACCTACACACACACCTACACACACACACACCTACACACACCTACACACACACACCTACACACACACACACACACCTACACACACACCTACACAAACACACACACCTACACACACACACACCTACACACACCTACACACACACACACCTACACACACACACACACCTACACACACACCTACACACACACACACACCTACACACACACCTACAAAAACACACTCACCTAAACGCACACACCTACACGCACATAGCTACACACACCTACACACACGCCTACACACACGCCTACACGCGCACACCTACACACGCACACACCTACACGCACACACCTACACACACCTACACACACCTACACACACACCTACACACACCTACACACACACACCTACACACACACACCTACACACACCTACACACACCTACACACACACCTACACACACACGCACACACCTACACACACACCTACACACACCTACACACACCTACACACACACACACACCTACACACCTACACACACACACACCTACACACACCTACACACACCTACACACACCAACACACACAAACACACACACCTACACACACCTACACACACACACCTACACACACACCTACACACACACACACCTACACACACCTACACACACACACACCTACACACACACACCTACACACACCTACACACACACCTACACGCACATAGCTACACACACCTACACACACACCTACACACACGCCTACACACGCACACCTACACATGCACACACCTACACGCACACACCTACACACACACCTACACACACCTACACACACACACACCTATACGCACATAGCTACACACACCTACACTCACACACCTATACACACCTACATACACCTACACGCACACACTTACACACACCGACATACACTTACACACACACACCTACACTCACACACCTTGACACACCTACATACACTTACACACCTACACTCACACACCTTCACACACCTACACACACCTACATACACCTACACACACCTACATACACTTACACACACACACCTACATACACTTACACTCACCTACACCACACCTACACACACACACACACACACACACCTACACTCACACACACCTACCCCCCACACACACACTCACACCCCCCACACCCCCACACACACTCCCCCCCACACACACACCCCCACACACACTCCCCCCCCACACACACACACTCCCCCTAGCGTCCCCCTAACCGCCATGTCTTGGTCTCCACAGCTCGCCACCCCAGCCTCCCTCTGACCCTCTACTTTAAGAGGCCCAGCTACTGCACCAGCTCCTACCGACTGGCCAGGTCAAAGGTCACTGAGATGCGTCCCATCGATGCCAGGGGGAGAGCCAAGAGACTGCAGCGCATCTCCCTGCGTCGCAGGAAGTGACCTCAGTGTTTGTTCACGTGACTGGAACTCCCCCCCCTCCTGACGATGCTCCTCCTCCTCTTTTGCTGCTCTGCTTTGATCAGGAGGTCCTGGTGTCTGTGATCTCCTGGGAACTTCAGCTCTGATCTGGTGTCGTTCGCTGCTGTAGAAGCTCAGCCAAACCTTGAGTTTCCCTCCTTCACTGGTACAAGAATCTCCCTTGCCCCTCACACGCCTCCCTTGCCACCATGACATGTGTGTCAATGAATGTACCGTCTCAGCCGTCAAACACGCCAGCACGTCCTGCTGGACCACTGCTGCTTCTTTGATTTTGCTGTGATTTGATTGCGGTAAACAAATCAAAATGATGGCGGCGTGTATGGAGGTGGAGTTCATCTTCATACAAACCTTCAGAATGAGCAGAAGAGTCACGACATGGAGGCAGACGGCAAAATCCCCGTCCAGGCCTTGGACTGGTTAAAACCCCTTCAACACGCGTGGACGTTGGCCAGGTCTTCCTCTCGAGTCAATCGTTCGGGATCAGCATCAAACACTGAGTCACGCAAACATCTCGCTCAGGATGAAAATGTTGGACTGAGGTCAAGGTGGCGCCCTCTCAGTACCCACCTGATCACATCTGGTTCCATCCCACTGCCGCAGGACCGTCTGAAGAAGGTCAAGTGTATTTCCATCAGAAGGTTTTCAGCACTCAGAACTCGGGCGACTGCAGGACTCGCCCGTTCTCACCCTACGGGGTCAGCGCCTGCTAAAGAGTTCCTTGACGAACGCAGTTATGACTGATTTAATAAGTAGATCAATAATAAATCACTTTTCCATCCATCCTCTTCTCCTGTTAAGAGTGGTGGGGGTGGAGCCTATCCCAGCAGCCTTCAGGTGAGAGGCGGGGTTCACCCTGGACAGGTCACCAGTCCATGGCAGGGCCAACACATAGAGACAGACAAGACTTTTGTTTATTCGGCGCTACACAAAGCCCAGCCCCCCCCCCCCCACCCCGAAGACTGACTTTTATAGAGGTAACAACGCAGTATTTGTATGACTTCATATGGTTTGAACCTGGGCTTTCCAGCATCATATTCTACTCTCGTTTTTGAGGGAGCTTCAGACAGAGCTGCCCCCCTCCCGCCACCACATCATGGTGCAATAATACCATCATGATGAGATGATGTCAGTTCAGCTGGGAACTTCAGGGTTTCCTCCCATGCATTCATTCAGAATTTGTCTTTGTTGAAATAAAAGCGTGTTGATCCAGTGGATCCCTGTGGTGCTTCGGTCCTCTGCTGTGGCCTCAGTCACTACTAGATCACCTCTTTCTGCTCTCGTCCATACACCGCGACGCGCACACATGGAGCCATGCTCTCTACCTGAACCTGGATCAGTGACACTATGATGCGTCATGCTGACATCAACATCAGCGATTTGCTAGCCCTCACAGAACCGCATTTCCCACAAGCCCACTTCTCTGTGTGTCGCTAACAATGCCAATGACCTCTGGCGTCCCAACAACAGTGCAGTTTGGTCTCATTTGCATTAATTAATTTATATACACATATAAATACATATATATATATATTTATATATATATGTATTTATATGTATTTATATATATATATATTTAATGAGCAGAATCTCAGGAAATTGCAATCCTCAATACGTTTTTTTGCAGACTTGCTTAAACTGTGGTAACGATCACAATTTCCTGGAGGGCTGATCTTCAACAACCACGATCCCGGGGATGAATCAGGACCAAACTCCTCACGTAGATTCAACATGGCAGACTCCTCATCTTTATTGACCCCTGGAAGGGAAGTTCAGTCACAGCTCGCCATCACAAACAGACTCCAACAAGCACGTCAGGCA